>NC_047107.1:109339950-109599950 GCF_902500255.1 Thalassophryne amazonica | reverse complement strand
CACAGTTACATTTATTCAGCAGAGGTGAGGATGCCTTTTGAAATTGACATTTAAATCAATAGCATGAAAATTCCGTAAGGTATGTCTTCTATAATACATTCCAATTCTAAGGTAGTATTCTATACTAAGGTATATCTAAATATCTAAAAAACAAAACAAAAGAGTAGAATAGAAGAGTAGAATAGAGTAGAGTAGAGCCACTTAGGTGCCTGGTCTTGAGAACCAGGGATGGTAGATTGAAAAGCTTTTTTATCCCATGGGAACTCTCCCTACCCACCTAAGCGGCTCAAGAAAATGGACAGCATGTATATACGTGATATTTACACAATCAGGCTAATAAACAACATATACAAGAAATATAGTTAACTACATAATATTATATAAGTTAGCTTCTAAAACCTAAATATTCATACAGGAGAAGATTGTAGTATTCGGATCCCTAGTCTGTAGACTTGTAGTAAAATTAAATAAAATTATAGCTAGCTGGCTAAGCTATAAATATGGTGATTTTATTACAGAAACAGAAGCTATGATGTAATATGTTTTAGGTATCTATCTAAAGTTCACCCTGCTAGCTTACTATAGGAAGACAAATTACATACACCATATGCTATCTAATGGAAACCCCAAACTTAGATACTATCTGTTGATATCTATTAAAAAACCCATAAACTGAAGAACCATTAAAAATCTACACCATGTAAAATAAAAATGTAAATCACGAAAGTAAGCTAACTATAGCTAGATGAGCTACCGTTAAAATAGCTGTTAATTAGTCAACTGTACCCCGCTAGCCAACAAGGCCAAAGAAAGCCGGCAACTAGGGCACAAATAGCGTACAATAAAGGTATTAACAAATATATATAACAACAAATGTAAACAAAAGTGTATATTAACGTTAGCTTCCCAAACAGAACAGAACCGACTATATTGTTAGCTATGATAAATGGTGCTGCAGCCGGCTCCATAAGCTAACGTTAGCTGTTAGGTTTAACTAATTGTACCCAACTCCTGAATTTTTATCACTAATATAATAATATAAAAAAAAAAATTCAGAAAAAATGATTCAGAATGATTCATGCATGATTCAGAAAGGGGGGGGGGGGGGGGGCTGATTCATTCTTGGCCTCCAAGAAAAATATGGCAGGAATGCAGGAATGTGCGTGTGGGAGTCAGTGATTGCTGCATAAATAGCATGTGCAGCTCTCTGTTTGACAAACGCATATGCCCGCTTCCTGTCTGCCATCACATCAATCTTGACTGCCAATCTGTCAATCAGTGCATGTGAAGAAAACGACCGGCACTTCTTCGTGTGGGTTGCAGGCATCATCAGTCTGTCAATAACTTCCTCTATTTCTGTACATGTGCCAAGCTGCCAGTCAGAAGTGGTTGTCTGAAGGAAAGAAGCCATCGTTCTGAGCTGAGGGCCTCCCCACAGAGAGTGTGTGTGTGAAGCCCATCTATCTCAGTGGGTATTTGTGATTGCCAGTGGAGTGATAAGATGTCCTCGGGGCAGCGCTCTGTGTTCTGGTACAATGTGCTGATGAGTGCTTTATCTGGGACAAAGGCAGCCTTGTTAAAGCTCTCCGCCAGCACTTAAAACTCCACACTGAAGGAGAGAGAAGAAACTGAATATCATTTCAAACAAAGCTGAATGACAAGTCATACTTATCGCTTATGCGACATCCACTGCCTCAGATCTCCGCCACCATGGAAACTTAATAGAGACACAACTGGGTAATTATGTATTACATTGTGCAGCAGTGTCACTAATCAGGTTTCCATTGCAGCTACACGCAAAATTAAAAATGATATTTTTAAGAAGTCAACAAAGAACAAATGCTAATCATCTGTGTTTACATTGTGGGGTATTATGCAAATGAAGCTCATTTTTTTTCGTCTCATTTGATATTAAGGTAAGTAATTTCAACCTCCTTCATATCTGTCTCGACCTCATCAGAAATGCTGGCATTCCTTTGTTGCTTTCCATCTAACTGTAATAGTCGCATTTCATAAACGGCCTAAAAAGTGTAACAGGGTCAAAATGGTAATTTTTTCAAAATTCATTAAGAAAAGTATACACATGTATCCCTTTCAAATGCAACCTTCTAGATTTAATTATTCAAATTAGTTTTAGAGAAAAAGCCAATTTATGTGATGTAAATAAATGGAAAATGTATTGGAAATCAAAATGTTTTTGTCGATTTTCTCAGAACTGACCTTTTTTGGGGCAAAAAATAGCATTATTCAGTCAATTTTCATGCATAACATATGGAACTGGTATCAAAATGTTCTGAAGAACCTGTTCATTCATAATATACCATATTTAAAGGCATCTCGGCAAAAAATGACTACGTTTATTGAATCACCACCACCACTGCCACCGCCACCACTGCCAAGTCCACCCCTGACAAAATTATTTCAACAGACCAGAAGTTCCTTGATTTATGTCTAAATGTTATGAAATACATATGAAATGTGACTTAATCTCTTTTTCAACAAGTAATTTAAAAACACAGTTCTGCCTTGTCATCTGCTCACCATGTTTGGAAGAAGGTTATGTAATTTTTCCTGTAATGTGCAGTGTTTGTTTTAGCGCCAAACAAACAAACAAATGCAATAAACATAAAAATTATGCAGATTTTTGTGAGTGCACTGCGCAAGCTTAGTTTCACCATGGGAGTTGGCTGCATTACTTTTTCCCTGGCTGCAGGGAGAATGTTTCAGTCAGAGCGAGTGTCAAAGTGAAAGACAGGGAGCATGGCAATCAGAGAATGTGACCTTCACTGAAACAAAACTGAATCAGACAAACAAAACATTATTTTGTGGTTTTTTCACGTTGTTTAAGATGCAAAATACAAACATGGACACATGACAGCACCAGTTTTGTTGAGTGTGGGTGGAGTAGAGCCCAAGGAATTGGAATTTTTTTCAGGGGCCAATACAACACTGATATTAGGGAGTAAAAAAAAGTTTACAATATTGTTATAGAGATCTTTTCCAGAGCTCAGTGGGCTCCCAGCCACCATGACCTTTCATCTTCAAGACATGGCACTTCATCTTCAACTCCTGATATTTTGAAGTGATTCTTTCTTTCTTTGGACCCCGACGTCTGTCTAACATGCACCAGGCTGCCGCAAGCTAAGCAAAAAGTGTCAGAGGACATCTGTTGTGGTCATGTGAATCTGCTTTGAATTCACGCTGTATCGAGATTTAAGACAATGGCTATTTTACAAACAAGTCACCATAACAAAAAACTACATTTCACACTATTATGTAAGCTCTGCAAATATTCTGTGATTCATATGTGTGTCAAAACGTGAAGAGGCATATCAACTACAGTTTGTTACATTACACTAAATGGTCAAAGCAATATTTCATTGAACTCTGAAAAAAAATAGGCATATGTATATTTACTTGTACATTTATATCATGGTGTGTAGACCATGATATTCCATGACCACTACCTTTTGGGTAGCACGGCGGCTTAGTAGTTAGCACTGTTGCCTCACAGCAAGAAGGTCATGGGTTAGATTCCCACCTGTGGCCTTTCTGTGTGGAGTCTGTATGTTCTCCCCGTTTTTGCATGGGTTTCCTCCAGGTGCTCTGGTTTCCTTGCACATTTAAAGACATGCAGGTTAGGTGAATTGGAGACTATAATTGTCCAGGTCTCCCTTGCTAACCTGGTTAAATAAAGGTTAAATAAAAAAAAATGTAGGGTATGCATTAGTCCTCTGATGCCTTTCATTGGGGGTTTTGATGCACAATACTGACAGCAATTTAGTATGTACTGTTTGAGTCAAATGATTGGACGTTTATGCCTAAGTCACACACTGTGCTTGCCGAGTTATACACCACAGTGAGTTGAACCAGAGTGTATACTGTGGGTGTGCAGTTCGGGGCAGCTGGTCGGTTAATGAGCTCAGTAATAGGCCTGCAGACTGCCATTCGGCCCTTATTAAATCGGAGACTCTGCTGTTTGTCCACACAGATCAATGGACCTCTAAACAGCCAATCACAGGCACCGCAAATACTGACAGGTAGCCAAGAAAAGCTTGTCTGAACAACATGCTGACAGCGTAGTACCAGAGATACAGCATAATCCACTGAATTATCAAGTACAAGATTCCATTTTTATTGTCATTGTTATTAATTTGTAGTGACACTGAGGCGCTTATCTTAGCAGTAATGTTCACATCTCCTCTGGGAAGAGCTCAGATTGTAAAGGTGTTGGCTCAACATGTCCCACCACGACAGCTTCAATGAACCTTGGCACTGATTTTACATATCTGTGAAATTTGACAAGAACACTGTTCTGCCAAAAAAAAAAAAAAGCCCCCTCATTTGGTGTTTGGATGGTGGTGATGGAGAGCTTTGTCGAATGTATTTGTCAAAAGATTTTCCCTAGGAGTTAAACTGGGCTGAGATTTCGTGATTGTGAAGGACATAGCATTTTTATACTGAGCAAAACATTCAGTCAGCCCTTGTGCCCAATGGATGGTGCCATTTACTGTGTTTCTCCACTCACTCATTCATAAGTTTGTTCTTTAACCCTTATAGTCTTAAAGGTGTTTTCTCAATTTTACTAAATGTTAAAAATTCCCCTTTTAAGGTACTTTCTTTTAGTACAGTGCCCATGTGTTGCATATCCAAATGTTCAGAACAATCTCAGTTGTCTGAATGTGAGAAAAACATCTGTCTAGATTACTATATAATGATATTATCTATTAATAGAAATATGTTGAAATGTTGACCAAGAAGCAGTAAAGTGTCATTGGGGCTTGAAGGTTAAACTTTTCATCAGCCTGCATATCTGAACAGTAAATAAAAAACATCTCTGGAAAAAACAATTCATAAAAATGTCTTGGCTACAGCTTGTAAAACCGATCCTTTTTACAAAACTGTTATGTAATCTATTCCAGGTTCAACTTCTTTTTAAAATCAAAACCTATCAAAAAATAAGTTCATTAATTTTGCGTCATCTCTGCTCCTCCAGTTCTACAAGAAATGGTGTGTTGCAGAAATGGATGAAAAGTGCAACTAAACAACAGCTGTTTTTAATGTTAGCTTAAGTTTCCTTTTTTAATAATTCATCACTGGCTGACTGTTGTTGTGGATATTGTTGTCTTTTCCTTGCCCCCAGTTGCTCGGGGTCGCCACAGATTATCCAATACAGATCCACATTGAAAATGTGGCACAAATTTTACACCACATTCCCTTCCTGATACAACTTGAGCTCGAGAGAAACCTGCTCACAGCTCCTAGTGTTCCCGAGTGGTCTCCCATCCAAGTACTAATCAGTTCATCTCTAAGATATGACAGGGTCAGGTGTACTAAGAGTGGCACATATGCTTGACAGGATTTTAAATTGTCTTTCTGTCTCCAGGGACTTTAACTACTGCATGGAGTTTGGACTGTGTCTGAGAATGTGATGCTGCTGAACCCAGAGCAGGTTAATGATTTATGCAGTCACGTCACATTCAGCCTTTATAATATTAGAAAGACTTGTAATTGCAATAAAGGTTTGACATCAGGTTTATTCCAATTAAGGGTTACCGATGGGGGCTGGACCCTATCAACGTGATCACTGGGCAAGAGGAAGGGTACACCTTTGACAGTCCGTCAGCCCATCTCAGGGCCACATATAGACAGCAAAACACATTCACGCTCTCACGCACACCGACACTCAATTTAACATTTCCAATTCACCAAACCTGCAAGTCTTTGGAGGTGGGGGGACCCCAGAGCACTTGGAGGGAACCCATGCCAACACAGACAGAACATACAAACACCACAGAGAAAGGAACAAGTGGGACGTGACCCTAGGACCTTCTTGATGAGAGGCAACAGTGCTAACAACTAAGCCACTCTGCCACCACATCAGGCTTAGTTTATTATAAAATAAAATTGATTATATGACACCTAAATAAATCGTTGTCAAATGATTGGTGGATTGTATGTCATATTCATTATTTGTCCCATTGTATGAGTGATGTCACGACCATGCACTTGTATACTATTTACCATGTATTTCTGTCTATACGTCTCATTCTCTGCAGTGTTTGTGGGGACATCTACAGTACAACAGCTGTTGAAGCACCGTCAGATGAATAAGTGGACAAGTTTGTCCTGTAAATTTTTGCTGGATTAAAAAAGGAGATATGTACCTGTGATATGTAAACACCTGCTGAGCTCCTCAGCGATGTGTCGGCAGCCATGGAAATATAGACCTGGAATGGACGTGCGCGCCTCAATCTATTAGTGTCGCTCAGGACAGGAAGGCACCATTACTAAGGGTAGAGATGTCTGTTGCTCTATAAAAAAGCCCTCCGTAAAGCTAGGACATCTTTCTACTCATCACTAATTGAAGAAAATAAGAACAACCCCAGGTTTCTTTTCAGCACTGTAGCCAGGCTGACAAAGAGTCAGAGCTCTATTGAGCTGAGTATTCCATTAACTTTAACTAGTAATGAGTTCATGACTTTCTTTGCTAACAAAATTTTAACTATTAGAGAAAAAATTACTCATAACCATCCCAAAGACGTATCGTTATCTTTGGCTGCTTTCAGTGATGCCGGTATTTGGTTAGACTCTTTCTCTCCGATTGTTCTGTCTGAATTATTTTCATTAGTTACTTCATCCAAACCATCAACATGTTTATTAGACCCCATTCCTACCAGGCTGCTCAAGGAAGCCCTACCATTATTTAATGCTTCGATCTTAAATATGATCAATCTATCTTTGTTAGTTGGCTATGTACCACAGGCTTTTAAGGTGGCAGTAATTAAACCATTACTTAAAAAGCCATCACTTGACCCAGCTATCTTAGCTAATTATAGGCCAATCTCCAACCTTCCTTTTCTCTCAAAAATTCTTGAAAGGGTAGTTGTAAAACAGCTAACTGATCATCTGCAGAGGAATGGTCTATTTGAAGAGTTTCAGTCAGGTTTTAGAATTCATCATAGTACAGAAACAGCATTAGTGAAGGTTACAAATGATCTTCTTATGGCCTCGGACAGTGGACTCATCTCTGTGCTTGTTCTGTTAGACCTCAGTGCTGCTTTTGATACTGTTGACCATAAAATTTTATTACAGAGATTAGAGCATGCCATAGGTATTAAAGGCACTGCGCTGCGGTGGTTTGAATCATATTTGTCTAATAGATTACAATTTGTTCATGTAAATGGGGAATCTTCTTCACAGACTAAAGTTAATTATGGAGTTCCACAAGGTTCTGTGCTAGGACCAATTTTATTCACTTTATATATGCTTCCCTTAGGCAGTATTATTAAACGGTATTGCTTAAATTTTCATTGTTACGCAGATGATACCCAGCTTTATCTATCCATGAAGCCAGACGACACACACCAATTAGCTAAACTGCAGGATTGTCTTACAGACATAAAGACATGGATGACCTCTAATTTCCTGCTTTTAAACTCAGATAAAACTGAAGTTATTGTACTTGGCCCCACAAATCTTAGAAACATGGTGTCTAACCAGATTCTTACTCTGGATGGCATTACCCTGACCTCTAGTAATACTGTGAGAAATCTTGGAGTCATTTTTGATCAGGATATGTCATTCAAAGCGCATATTAAACAAATATGTAGGACTGCTTTTTTGCATTTACGCAATATCTCTAAAATCAGAAAGGTCTTGTCTCAGAGTGATGCTGAAAAACTAATTCATGCATTTATTTCCTCTAGGCTGGACTATTGTAATTCATTATTATCAGGTTGTCCTAAAAGTTCCCTAAAAAGCCTTCAGTTAATTCAAAATGCTGCAGCTAGAGTGCTGACGGGGACTAGAAGGAGAGAGCATATCTCACCCATATTGGCCTCTCTTCATTGGCTTCCTGTTAATTCTAGAATAGAATTTAAAATTCTTCTTCTTACTTATAAGGTTTTGAATAATCAGGTCCCTTCTTATCTTAGGGACCTCGTAGTACCATATCACCCCAATAGAGCGCTTCGCTCTCAGACTGCAGGCTTACTTGTAGTTCCTAGGGTTTGTAAGAGTAGAATGGGAGGCAGAGCCTTCAGCTTTCAGGCTCCTCTCCTGTGGAACCAGCTCCCAATTCAGATCAGGGAGACAGACACCCTCTCTACTTTTAAGATTAGGCTTAAAACTTTCCTTTTTGCTAAAGCTTATAGTTAGGGCTGGATCAGGTGACCCTGAACCATCCCTTAGTTATGCTGCTATAGACGTAGACTGCTGGGGGGTTCCCATGATGCACTGTTTCTTTCTCTTTTTGCTCTGTATGCACCACTCTGCATTTAATCATTAGTGATCGATCTCTGCTCCCCTCCACAGCATGTCTTTTTCCTGGTTCTCTCCCTCAGCCCCAACCAGTCCCAGCAGAAGACTGCCCCTCCCTGAGCCTGGTTCTGCTGGAGGTTTCTTCCTGTTAAAAGGGAGTTTTTCCTTCCCACTGTAGCCAAGTGCTTGCTCACAGGGGGTCGTTTTGACCGTTGGGGTTTTACATCATTATTGTATGGCCTTGCCTTACAATATAAAGCGCCTTGGGGCAACTGTTTGTTGTGATTTGTCGCTATGTGCCGATCATCAATAATAAACTGACCGCTTTTTTTGCACTAGCGCTGCTATTTAACGGATTTTAATAAATGTAGGCTTGTTTTAAAGCCCTTTGAAAGCTCTTTCCAATGAACCTATGCATGTGTGGGTGAAAAAAAAGACTTTTATGTAAAATGCAGAAATGTGGGGAAATTATGAGAAACTGTGCTGCTTTTCTCTCTCTATTGTCGCTATTTGTTAACAGATTTTAATAAAAGTAGGCTTGTTTTAAAAGCCCTTTATTTGCTCTTTCTAATGAACCCATACATGTCTGGGGAGAAAAAAAATGTTTTATGTAAAGTGTGGAAATTTGGGGAAAATATGCCATTCTGTTACTGTGATGTTTTTTTTTTCATGTCATCATAATTCTCGGTGGATTTTTATAAATGAAGCCTTGTAAATTGTATTCAAGCTGATTAAAAGCTCTAATGAACCCATACATGCCTGGATAAAAAATCCTTATGTATTAAAATATAAATCTGAAGTATGCCTTGCCATTTAACTTGCTGCTTTTTCCACTGTAATATTATTGCTTGTCTTTTAATGACAACAACATATATATATATATATATATATATATATAGACATAAATATATTTAAACATTTTTGTTTCTATATTTGTATGCATGTGAACACAGCTTAATGAAAAGAACTTATGTCGTTGAGTTATAGTCTCAGTATATTGATATTAAATTGCGACATAACGACTTTAAAATAGACATTTGTTTTACATAATTACATTAAGGCTATTGTATAGTTCATTTTAGTATTGGAGAATTTGTTTTTGTAGTTGGTGCAGTTGATGGTGAATGGTGCAGTTGATGGTGAATTTTTCCCCCTCATTTCGCTTCTGTTTAACAGGTGTCTTAACTGGCTCAAGGCGCTTTGTCCACCCTTAGTAATGGCCGCCATGCAGCATGCCGCTAGTCACGTGACGTACATTCCAGTCTCTATTTCCATGTCGGCAGCTACCAACAGGGAGGAGTGAACTGCTGGGTCCCACTGCGCTCCGATTCCTGCTTCCAGAAGAAACACCTCTCAAATTTTAAGCAAAGGAACAAATGACACAGATCTATTTAGGTGTCATATAAAATATATAATGAATGTTTACCATTAATGCAATTTGTTGAAAATGGAACATATCATCGTTAACTCAAGCAAGTATTCTTACCTTTGCACTCAAACATTCATTATTTGTTTACTACTGTTCTCAGTAAAGATGGTTAGAGGTGAATAACTATCTCAATTATCTATTCATAAATTAAACTTTGACTTTACAATCTTGATTTGGATTCAACGGCTAATCTTTTTTATTTTAGTGCTGTGGTTTTAATGTGTTTGGATGTTTTTTGTTTTTTTAGAAGTGTGTCCTGAAACACGGGAAAACACAAGCAACACTTATATAATCTAAATGTTTAAAGTATCACTAAGGTATTGGGGCAATTCTATGGTAACGGAATTACAAGAGCAGCAAAATCTGGACATATGGCATCTAACCACGACAGATTAGCTCAGATTGTAATTCCGTTGCCGTAGAATTGCCCATTGACAAGAAATATTAAATGGGTTCATTGAAATCAGCACCAACAAATGTGGTCCGGACATCCTTGTTCCAAATGTAATCCTGCTACGATAAGCAGGATAACAACAACAACAACAAAAAGTAACCTCCCTAATAAGGAAATCAAGTGAAAAATTCTTACGATCTTGCATGGCGTACTGCCTATTACACTTTACAGTCAGTACAGAACAAGAAACACATTATCCAGTGAGGTCAACACACTTCCACTCAACGCAAAACATACACATATCCAGATATAACCATTTATGGTATCTGAGGCTAAGAGGTCCCACGTGAATATACATATATTCCACCACACACCACACACACACACACACACACACACACACACACACACACACACACACACACACACACACACACACTGGGAGAGAATGAGGGCAGCTTTGACAACAGTGGCGTTATCACTGACACAAGCCACATTGCATCAGCGCTGCGACAGCCTCCCTCAGAACAGAGCATCATCAGTTTTTACCGCTGATTACATCATTGATGTCGGGGAGATCACACCGCTGTTTATGCTCCCATCACGGCCCTAGCAATGAGAGGCTTGCAAGCTTCCAGCTGTGTATCTAATAACGCGGTCTGTTTTAGGATGCTGGCATCCTCCATCAGCCGACGTCTTACACGTTTCAATGACATACAGCTGGAAGTTTACAGCAGGCGAATAATCAGGCAAGTGGAGGCCAGAAAGTTAAGTGGCGGCTTCAGACACAAAGCTGGGTGTTAAAACCTTGGACAGAAAGAATGTTACAGTCTGAGAGGTGCATTGTGAGTCTTTTGTTGACATCAAGCAGAGTGGTTTGCCATGACAGCCGATCATGCAGACAGAGTGGGAGCACCGTAATCGGGGCAAAAGGCTGTGCGGCAAAAAGATTTGTCGAAAAGGAAACACAAAGGGCCTGCAGTACCCCAGAGTACATTAACTGAAAACAGGGCCCAGGCAATTCAGTGCATAAAAGAAAAAAATGAAAATCCGCCCGCAGCCAGGCAATGACGCTGTTCTTAATGACAACAAAAGGAATAAACACAAGGACGCGGGTCGCTTTCAGAGCACGCTCTAATCAGCGTCGCGTCCACGCTGTTGAGATCACAGGACAATTGAGGAGCTTTAGTTGACGGAACTTAAAAAAACAAAGCATAAGCGTTTTGGCTTTCCAATAATTTAATTACTGTCCTGCCAGCGTGTAGCTGGCGGAGCATCTCGCCGTCTTGGCAAAATCCAGACAGCAGCTTAATGTGATTAATTGGCACTGTTTTAAAATTTCTACACAGCAGCTGTCATGATGAAATCACAGCAGGAAATTTACCAAACACAGTGGCATATGTCAAAGAGCTGATGGAGTTTCAGAAGTGACATGAGGGACGGAATGAATAAAATGACAGGCACATGTCATTTTTGAAGTTATGAAAGCAAAAACTGTGATGATGTGACACAGAGGACCCGTGTGGCGTACTCAAGGCAATGCAAGAGTCGAGGAAAATCACTGTGAATGCTGACTCTGCAGCAGATGTCCCCACACAAATCCTTCCTTTGAAGATTTTCTGTGGCCATGTTGCCAAACAAGCCCTCGTCTCTGGTACTCTGATGTCAACCTGAGCTCAGCAGCGTGGCGGGTAAAACACGACACCTTCAGAGGTTATCCGAGTCTCTACACCGCGCTGCTGCTGCATTTGTTCTCTTACCATTAAAAATTTAGGTTTTAACACTTTCACACTGCTGAAGAGAAAACAGTGGCCTTGGTGACCGCCAGACCGACACTTTGTAAATGAAAGAAAGTGACAAGCTCATTTCAAGCTACGCTCAACAAAAATATCAATGCAAGTTTTGTTGCCAGTCCTGTTTTTTTTTTTATGACTTTAATTCAAGTATAATATTTCTTCCATGAACACATGCGGCTTATTTCTGTTGAATTTTGCAGAAAAATTTGTTAAAATCCTGAATGTCTCGAGCATTTCAGAACAACCTGTACTTTCAGAATATATATGCTATAGTGATGTTTTAAAAGTGTAATAAAGGTTTACAATCAGAAATAAGAAAGGAAAAAAATGAAGCACAAAATAATTTCCACACACATTTATTCAAAACACACAGCAAACTACAATAAACAACTGTTTTGACAATTTATAAAGGTAATTTGAGGTCTTGTGTGAAAGACTGTACAACAAAAAGGTTCAAACAATAAACACAAATACACATTTTGAACAATATATACAAAATGGACTATGCGTTTTGTTTGTCTTCATCTCAAAGCAACTTCTGTCTGGTATTACACAAAGGTCACACACAAAGGTCACAAACTTATACTTCTACGAAGTTGACTGTGTGTTTGTTCTCTCCTGTTATGAAAGCAGCTTTCACACTTCGAGGCCCATTTACACTCTGAGGAGCGGCCCCTCCCCCTCGCTCCATTGAAATGGTAAACAGTGCTTTATGCTGGAGCGAGAGAGCTTGCCACAAGCTTATCCAATAACATTCACAGGCAAACTAGTGGAGCAATCCTGATACTCAAACACTCTTTGTTTGAGCACGTGAGATTGTATGAGAGCCTCTCCGTCTGCTCACTTTCACTGATCACTGTGCGCAATGGCACAGGGCGCATTGGAGCCAGCAGCCAGGGGGCTATTCAAACAGGCCAACCAGTAACATCACTCCTAAAAACAACCTTTGGTGTATCACGTGAGGTAAATCTGCCCTACAACTGGATTTTGGAAAACCATGTGACGGTGAACCAATTCCGACTGGACACTCACATTGCGCACGTCATCACACAGCTTCTATGAGGAGTACAAAGATGGTGGATGGCTGGCTCAAAAGTCCGGGGAGTTTAAAAAAGTAAGTTTCTATCTCATATCATTAAAAAGTTATTTATAATTTAGTAAATCTTGGTCTCAGCTTTCGTATACGACGGCGTCGGCCCCAGAAGGTTAACTGGTGTGGCATTAAAGGCCCTGGCACACCTTGACGATTTAGCCTGTATATGCCGGTCATGTTAAAAACGCTGGCACATGCTGTCCTACATCTAATAAATGAATGCAGCTGACGATTATCCAGCGTATGCCGACAGCTCAGTTTCAACCCACTGTGTTCTGGTCGGTACACATCAGAAACATAGTAATTTAACATTATTTTATTTGTTTATTTATTTTTATCTTGGTGGACCATTTTCATTGTGTACAGAATGCTGATGAGTGGACTGAATGTGGGAAACGCTGTTGTGAATGAATGGAGGGCTGTGACTCTTTTAACTTTTAAAGTGCCAAGCGGCTGCTTTCTGATCAGTGGAGCTGATCAAGTCATCACAGACCTGAATAATGAAACGCTGTGATGATTTAAATTTTTTTTAAACGCCAGTCAACCATGATCAGGTGTGATCTGAATGAAGTGCTGTGTGATCTGTCGGTGTGGTGATCACCGACAGCTACTTTAAATGTTTAAACAGCGCATTAATGAGGTGTGATCACCCTGATGGATCGATCAGGTCATCTGATGATCAGACCACAGCGCTGGTGCTTTAAAAGTTTAAATCATCACAGCGCTTCTGTGTGTTCAGAGAGCAGCACTGAAATGAGAAACACACCTGGAGCAGGAAAACCACAGAAGGACTTGCTTTAAAATGCTACATTTCCAGGCACGAATTAAAGGATTTTCCGAGGTCATTTTCAAAAATCTGGAGCTTTATGTGGATTCATGTCAGTCTGTGATGGTGAATGGGACTGAAATGAACAGGTCAGATTTATTCCATGTGTGAATGAAACAGCTGTTCTGCATACGGACCGCAGCTTTCAGCCAATCAGTGACCAGCATTAATGATCGTATTTAGACTTTTGAGTAAATTAGTAATTAAGAAATGTCTGCCATGCAAACAATGACATAACTTACCTACAACTTATGTCCAGCATATGCGAGACCTATGAGTCACATGCTGCCATGCGTTGAAAATTTTCAGCATGCCCAAAATTTTTGGAGGAGCTCAGCTTATTAGGACGTACATCAGCGAGCTTCAGCGTGTTTCAACGTGCTATTAACTTATAAACTTACCCTTAACTTATAGAATTTATGCCAGCATTGGTTAATTCAGTTGGTATACGCTGGCTAAATCGTCAAGGTATGACACGGTCTTAAGATTAATGCCGGACTGATACATCGGTTGGCTGATATTATCTGCCGATATGCGCCTCATTAACATAATAGTGTCAGCGGTATTTCTTGCCAATAAGAAAATGCTGACTGTTGGAAATGGTGTCATTACATAGTTTATCCAGCAGAAGGTGCTTCAATGGCATTGTTTAGAATGCTGACCACTGTCACTCCTCGGTAACATTAGTTACAAGAGACAAAGGCAAAGCAACCAGCTGCCATCATTTTCAATCAATGTGGGTGTATTACAGTGACTAGAGGCATGTCTCTATGCTACTGGCTGGTTATGGTCACAACAAAGAAGTCGACTACATACAAATGCTGAGTGATGCAACAAGGTGACTGCCAGTCTGAGTGAAGGCAGCAAGATGGCACCTTTATGTATGTTTGTTGACTGTTGGTTATGTCAGTAGTTAGTTGTAGCTACATTAGTATTTCTTCTGCTTTCCTGTTGCTTATTATACCAAATTATATCTTAAGTGTAGTTTTTCTGGCCGACTGATTCTGCTTTCTTTTTCTCTCTGTCTGAGATATGGATGGATCTAGATCATAGGTGTCAAACTGATTCCAGAAAGGGCCAAGAGGGTGCAGGTTTTCTTTGTAACCACCAGCTCCACCAGGTGATTTCAATGATGAACTCATCCAGTCTCCTCAAACTGATGCGAATCAGTGAAATCACCTGGTGGAGCTGGTGGTTACAAAGAAAACCTGCACCCTCTTGGCCCGTTCTGGAACCAGTTTGACACCTATGATCTAGATGCTGGATTCGATGATTTCTGGAATGGACGCGGAATGGACTCTGTTGCAGGAACGGATATACTGAGTGGCTTGATGATAATGTAGAGAAGAATAACAGAAGCCAGCAAAAGCTGGAGTTTTAAACCTACCCACCCCCTCCTACCGTCCGTGAACAGTCCTACCTTAGCTTTAAAACTCCAGCTTTTGCTGGCTTCTGTTATTCTTCTCTAAAAGAGTCAAGACAGAAGTCAGACTACCAGAGAAAGAAATTTAGCTGAGGAAGCTTCGGTGATTAGCAGCGAAAGGTCCTCGCGTCAAGCAACCCAGTCCAGTCGAAGATTCAAGCTTCTCTACTATGGAAAGCACCTGTACAACTGAGAGCCTTCACAGAAACATGTTTAAACTGTAAAACATCAAGGCTCAGTTCCATTTCTTTATCATAAGGGACTGATGACAAAATGTGACAAACCACTGCCATTTTTTAATGTATATACGAGGTCTGTCCAGACCGAAATCTGCCGGAAAATCGCTGATGTCCAGCTCTTGTGATAACCAGAGAAAGAGCACACGACGGTCTCGTATCCACAGAGCCATCAGCTCAGAAATGGTCCGGTGGCTTGTGCCGTGTCGTCGCAGCTCAGAGCGCGGCGCGCTGAGCGTCCTTAAAGGGGTCCTTAAAGCTGTACTAACTGACCTTATTCTCTGTGAAGCCCGTAAAATTTTCACCGAAAGCCAGATAAATTTTTCGAATAGTTTCCAGGTGCCAGTCTCTAACAGCTTCTGAAAAAATTCTGATGGAAAAAAACCCCAAATCATTCCGCCATTTCCAGACAATGAAAATCCGACGACGGGGCGGGACCACTCCTTCCACAAGGTGTGCTCACAGGCGAATGACGTCACCGACAGGCGTGGAAAAACTCACGCATGCGCACAAGGGTTCAAGCTTGTCTGACGTGAAAACATATGAATCAAATCCATTTAGTTTAAAAAAAATAAAAAGGTACGATACTTTATGGACAGACCTCGTATCAGCATATATACTTGTATTGTAATTATGTTTTACTCCCTAATATCAGTGTAAGCACAAAAACATCCTTATCAGTTAGGCTTCACAAAGGTGCTGATTGAATAGGATGATTATTGCCCAGATGTGCCTCGGAATGGTCACAATAATAAAAGCTCAGAGAATACGGTAGTACTGGCCTCTCCACCGCAGACTACGTGTCACCACACCAGCCCAGGACAACCACACCACATCCTGCTTCTCAAATACAGGTTAGTACATGCATGCACAAACATGGTATTCATGAATATTAGTTCACTTGGCACAGTACCTGGTATTGCAAATATTATTTGGGAACGATATGATATTTGCTCATGATAACTGCACAATGAAAGTAGATTCTGAAACTAACACTTAACGGAACATGTCTCTCGAGTTATCTGCCCCATGGACAGGAAGACTTCAAAGATTGTATAGAGGTCTGCTGCAAAACCCCAAAAGTATAATACACACATTCCGTTGATAAACTGAATTCAGTGGACATCACAAGTGAATCGCATGATTTCATTCTGATTTTTCTTTGTTGCTGTGTTTCCTGCATTGGTTATAATTCTTGTAGCTCTGCAGCGGAGTGCCGAAAATAAACAAACAAAATATTGGAGATGTATCAGAATTTAGGATGCCAACAGAAATCACTGAAGAGATGACTGGATCATCTCAGAACATCAATAAACAGAGATTAAAAAACAGCTAAGTTCTTGTGGCTTCTCTCTTTTTTACTTGGGGTTGTCATAGCACATTTGGGATATGCATGCTGATTCGGCGCACGTTTTTGCTGGATGCCCTTCCTGACCCAGTTCCACATGACATGGTGAACGGGCAGACGTGGTCCTGAAACGGGAAATAAGTGCAATAATCACCTGGCCACCACACTAT
The DNA here is from genome assembly GCF_902500255.1 of Thalassophryne amazonica. Classification (NCBI taxonomy): domain Eukaryota; kingdom Metazoa; phylum Chordata; class Actinopteri; order Batrachoidiformes; family Batrachoididae; genus Thalassophryne; species Thalassophryne amazonica. The sequence goes on along the minus strand of NC_047107.1, from coordinate 109,582,973 downwards.
CCCCAAAAAGATGTAATGGTACAAAAAAAAAAAGAAAAATCAGGTTGTCCTGATCACTTTTTTTTCCCTTTTTTTGCCCTTTTGAATTGTGAATCCATGTATTATTGGGAATTTGTTGACACCGAGCTCTAATCCAATACTTGTACTTTCTTAGATAATATTGTCAGTTTGAGTACAAGATGAAATTTCCTTTTTGGGATAATAAAGTGTATTGTATCGTATCGTAATACATGTGCACATGGCACACTATATGTTGGGAAAGTGTAAGTACACAGACCCACAACAGGGGGCGCAAATGAACGGACAATGGAATAGGTCAAATAACAACACTTTACTGTTGCGAACGTGCACAACAAACACAACAGATTACACAATAGATCAGAGGTCAAATTACAAGGTGTCGTGTGGGCAGGCTCGAAGATAGGAGATGCCTGTCCAAAGCAGAACCGGAACCACACGATTTCCTCCGCCACCAGACCCCGGGAATACTGGAGCCGCCAAGTCCCGAACTCCCAGGTGGCCACTGCCTCCGCGTGTCGGACCTGGTACTGCTGGCGAGGAACAAAAACACAATTAAACGTGGGTGCGTCTGCACCCAGCAATCTGCACGGCAGGGAAGCTACCTCCACCTCTCGTTGGAGAAAAAGTCTGTTATCACTCACAAAAATCACAAAAAGGGCTTTCTATCAAGCAGTCAGGCTGAGGATATTACCTTTCAGGTAGAACGATATCTCGGCAAAGAGGTGGAGATGACGTCTTGCTGATATACCGATGCAGATCAGATGAGTGGTGACAGCTGTCACAGGTGATGAGTGTCAGCTGTCACCCCGGCTGCTCCTGTGAGGCGGCAGCGCCCTCTGGTGCCTGGAGCCCGCACTCCAGGCAGGGTGCCCTCTGGTGGTGGTGGGCCAGCAGTACCTCCTCTTCAGCGGCCCACACAACACTATATGTACAATAAAGTCAATATAATGTATATATATCCACATAAAGTGGCAGCTTACATTAAAAAAGATCAAGCTACATCGTTAAACATGCCAGTCATAAATCAGTGACATAGCTTCAGTGTCACGTTATTTTTGGTTGATCCTCTGCCTGTCTTCATACCACACTTTTCATTTCATTTCATTTCATGTACATAGTGCCAAATCACAAAAAAGTTGCCTCAAGGCGCTTCACACAAGTAAGGTCTAACTTTACACACCACAAGTGTATTTAAAGTGTAGCACGTTGTTGTGTTGTTGACTCCTTTTTCCAGTGGGTAAGTACTCTATGCAGTTGAATATTTTTCTTTTTTGTCTTTTAAAATCATGTTTATTGTTGGTATTAATGTGTATTCTTGTAGTTATGTATAAAGTACTAACTAATTGGTTTGTTAGAAGAATACAAGATACAACATGTGTAGAGCCCGACCGATATATCGGCCGGCTGATATTATTGGCCGATATAAGCCCTTTTCAAAGTACTCACTATCGGCCGAAATTTTTCCGATAGAACGCCGGTAATTTCTCATAAACAGAACAGTTACTGAAATAATGTTTGTGTCGGCAATGTAAAATGTCCTTGCACCGTTTTTCCAGTAGATGGAACTCTGACTCCATTCAACTGAGAGCTGCTTACACCCCTGCTTAAATGTGTTCATCACTGACCCCCGTAGTTCGCCGTCACACTGCACTGATCGGCTGACAAAAGCATACAAGTAAGTTTATAAGGATGTTGTTTGTAATAACTTTGCAATTACATTCACCCCACATTTCTCCTGTTTCAGTTCAACTCAGTTTGATTAACTCAGTTTATGTAGTAATGTGTCAAATGTGCTTCATTGCGTCGGTCACGCTTTTTATTAAACCTCATGTGATATGGCAAAGATCATTTTCAGGAGTGATATCTTACTAGTTGGCCCGTTTGAATAGCCCCCTAACTGCTCCAATTGCATTTTTGCATTTTTTGAACTTGAAAATTCCATCCATCCATCTTCTACCGCTTAGTCCAATTAAGGGTCGCGGGAGGCTGGAGCCTATCCCAGCAGTCATAGAGCGCGAGGCGGGGTACACCCAGGACAGGATGCTAGTCTGTCGCAGGGCCACAAATAGACAAACAAACACAGACACACCCACACACACACCTACGGACAATTTTAAAGATCCCAATCCACCTAACCCACATGTCCTTGGATGTGGGAGGAAACAGGAGCACCCGGAGGAAACCCACGCAAACACGGGGAGAACATGCAAACTCCACACAGAAAGGCCACGGGAATCGAACCCACAACCTTCTCGCTGTGAGGCAACAGTGCTAACCACTAATCCACCGTGCTGCCCACTTGAAAATTCTCCTCTGTTATAAAGTTAATCAATATGAGGACAAAGGTTCAGCTTTTAGCTCATACCTTTTTTGTTAAGGGTCCCAAAAAGAACATTTTATTCATTTAAAATATATATATATTGGCTGATTTATCGGCTATCTGCAAATCAGCCGATTTATCGATTATTGCCATTTTTTTCATCCAAATAACGTTAACGGCATTGGCCTCAAATAATCCGTATCGGCCGGGCTCTAAACATGTGTGAAAAAAAACCTGGTGTTTATTTGTAGCAAAGCAGAGTGTATAAATGCTCTAGAAATGTTTCTGAAAGAGGCTGTGATGCTGCTGATGAGTGAGTTAGCACTGACGAGTCCGGTAGCTAATATCAGTGTTGATGACGGACAGATCTCTGTGAGTTGAGTCAAGTCAAATCAAATCTGGGACTAGCCACAGGTACTGAGTGTCACCGTATCACCACAACTCGGAACTGCCAGGCAGACATCCCATCCATCTACACCTTGCAAAAGTAACCATCTATCTGCTGCAGCCAGGCGAAAGGCAGGTGCCCCCTTGAAAAGTGCTGCACAAAAAAGGTAGTAAAAAAAATCATACAAATACTTATAAAATCAATTCAATAAAAAGCAAATATGATGATCATAGATTAGATTAAAACGCTTCGAGAAATAAGTGCATTTTGAGTTCACTCTTGAATAAATCAACAGAAACAAGCAAGCAAATAGAGAGTGGGAGATCATTCCAGAGCCTCATCACGATGGCCTGGAAAGACCGATTTCCTCTGGTCTTGTAAGGGTACGTAAGACCATGAGGAGGTTCAGGTCTAATGACCTCAGGCTCTGAGAGGGAGTGTAGGGACACAACAAGTCTCTAATATAAGGGGGAGCCTGACCATGCAGAGCTCTGAAAGTCAGCACGAGGATTTTAAAGTTGAAACAATAACACGCTGGGAGTCAGTGCAGGGCTTTAAGAAATGGAGTAATATGGGCCCACCTGTTAGTCTGAGTTAGCAGCCTAGTTGCAGAATTCTGGACCTGCTGCAAGCGAGACAGCTCCTTTTGGTTTAGGCAAGAAAATAAGCTGTTACAGTAATCCAAACGCGAAGATACAAAGGCATGAATAATCAACTCAAGATCATCTTTTGACACAATACTTCTAAGTTTCGATTGTGAATCACAGAGACCTTAAAAGAGCAGTACAGCTTGATGCCATCACCAAATAAATGATAAGAGACATCATCAAATCCCTGAATTAGCTTTCCTAAGGGAAGGACATAAAGCAAAAATAAAATGGAGCCCAAAACCAATCCTTGGGGTACTCCGCACACTAGATCAGCAGAGTCAGACAGGATCTGATTAGCCGAGACATGGAAACTCCTGCCCGACAAATAGGAAGGGAAACACGCGAGGACAGGTCCTGACATTCCAACCTAGTCCCACAATCTTGTTAGTAAGATGTTATGATCGACCGTATCAAAGGCCGCAGAAAGATCTAACAGAACAAGAACAGTGCATTTCCCAGAATCTGCGGACATTATGGCACTGCACACTTTAAGCAGGGCGGTTTTCGTTGAACGATGCTTGCGAAAACTGGACTGGAAAGCGTCCAAAATATTCTAACATCTCTTTAAAAATGAGTTTTTCAGAGACCACCCTCGCTAAGACTTTAGACAAGAATAGAAGTTTTAATATTGGTCTAAAGTTTTTAGGATGTGTAGGGTCCAGGTTTGTTTGTTGTTTTTTTTTTGAGAAGAGGTTCCACAAAAGCATGTTTAAAAAAGCTGGGAAAAACACCTGTAGAGAGAGACATTAATCATATTTGTGAACATGGGGCAAATGTCACTAAAAACTCTTGAGAAATATTTACAGGGAAGAGGATTACAAGGATGGGAGGAAAAATTCATTTTTGACACCGCAGCAGCAACATCAACCTGCATTACATAGTGCAGCAGATAAGTGAAACAATCATGCAAATGGTGATAAAAGTATCAAATTCGGCAGAAATACTCCTTAGACACTCCTCTTTTGAAAAAACGATTGGCCACTTGACTTTTCAATCAGTGGTCAGGTAAGGGTCAATGGAAGAATTTTGCCTTAATGTCCAGAATTTCGTCAATGAAATAATTAAGAAATGTATTACTGCCAGCTTTGCACACAGCAGGTATAGGAGTTGTTGCAGGACAAACAACAGAATTGATAGTATCAAACAGAACTTGAGGTTTTTTCTTATTCATGATTATCAGCTGATGAAAGTATTCCGATCTGGCCTTTTTCCATGTCAAAATCTCACAACTATACAGCAAGGAACCCCCAAGAGCCTAAAGACTTGGACAAAAAAGTCATTCCAGTGGTCTCCAAGGATCCTCCAAAGAGATGTAGTACCAAAGACATTCAGCCATTGCCTTAGGTTGCTGGTTAGTGTCAAAGTCTCACAACTATACAGCAAGACAGGAACCACCAAGAGCCTAAAGACTTGGACACAAAGTCATTCCAGTGGTCCCCATGGATCCTCCAAAGAGTTGCAGTACCAAAGACATCAAGTCATTGCCTAAGTTGCTGCTGAGTGTCAAAGTGTCACAACCGTACAGCAAAACAGTAACCACCAGGACCTTACAGACTTGGACCTTCATTCTCTTGCAAAGATATCAGCATCACCAATCATCTCTGTCCAACGGCCTCATGTTCCCAATGGACTCTTCCCAGGTGTCTCCCAGTTTGAAAGGTTGAGGGCCCAGAAACATGAAAGTCACTGATGAGCTGACTGAATGGCACCACAAGTTACGACACATTCACTTCCAGATACCCATGTGATGCCTGGGTCCAGGAAATTACTGAAAGCATCGGGGCGATTGTAATTGGAGTGGGACATCCTTCAGATAACATGCAAATACACCAAAATCATGTCTAGAAATACACAGTCAAGTAAACCTTTCAGCAAACAACTTACCTCTGGATCTCAAAAGCTGATGTAAGATGCTTAGAGACTGATCGAGGCAAATATTGTAATCTTGATTTGTGCAACTGAATCTTTTATCAGTTACCTTTTTGTACAGTTACATTTCCATTGTAAAAACAACTGCTACCTACAAACACAGCTCAAAGGCAGAGATTTATGAAGTCACACAGAGAAGATCAACCTCTCCACAAAACAGCTGTGGTTCATTTAACATGAAGTCTGCTTTTTGTCGGCTGGGTTTCCTGAACAGACCTTTCAATTCCCTTTTCTTTCAGCACGCTGGGTAACGAAAGGCCGTGGCAGACTCAAGGTAGTGGCGGGGTCCATACATTCCTATTCTACTCTTCCCACACACTGAAAAGTGCGGCCAGTTTCATCTGCGTAGATTTTCCTTCCTTCCTTTTTTTCAAAAGCACCATGTTCTCACAAGCCACATTCATAAAAAGGAATGTTTGGTTCAAAGACCTCATGCTACAACGCGGCGCAATGCTGATTCCCCTGTGGTGAGAAAATGACTTATTACACTCAGTGCTGTTTGTACACACCAAGGCGAGGTTGAGCTCAAAACCCGCTGAATCTCAGAACAGGGGCTTATCGGGGGATGACTGACAGGAGTCTCTGCTCGAGATGTGTTTGATGTATTTTCACTGAATTATCAAAGCCAGCATGTGTTAGAGAAAACACACCATAGCCGAGCACTGCAGAGAGAATTACAGCCCGATCTCCTCTTCAATATCAAAGAAAACTAAATGTTTGTGCCGCTTGCAGCTCACAGATATTTAATTTAACAGGCGTGTCCCTCTTGAAAATTCCATACATTGTATGGAGGTGTCATTATTAGAAACAATGCGGATAAGGTAAGACACGTGTTCTGCTTGGTCGTGTGTAATCTGTTTGACTGGAGCTTGAGGTGAAAGTCTATTGTACCTGCATTAATAGTAGATGTCCACCAGGTGGAGATATCAATCCATTTCAAGAACCTTGAGTGTAGACTGCTGTGGGACATGACAATGACCAATTTGTTGCTTTTATTGGCAGATATGTGACTCGTAAGGCTTTTGTTAGGCTCCTTCAGCACTCAGAAACTGTCATGTTTTCTCTGAAGCAGGAGAAAATTAGGAAATATGAACGTTCTGATCTTGATCAGAAGTTATATCATGTTGAATATCTGTTGCTACAGAGTTTGATCTAACTTGGATTTTCAGAGATAATACATTTGCATAGGACACAAACAGCGGTGGGCACGGCTAACCAAAAAGTTAGCTTTGATAACCGCTAATCAGCTAACTGAAAAGGTATCTTTTATAATGCTTCACCGATAAACCACCAAAAAAATTATCATAAGCTACACCTAACCGCTAACCTTTAGTATTGTCTCCGGTACAGTCTCAGCTACTGACAACCCAATTTTGAGTTTAATCACTGCTAACACTTCTGATAGAATCAAAGGCGATCACAAACCCAAAAACAGCCAATAAGTCAGCGCTTCTGTCTTTGTATGCACTGCCCACTGCTGTAGGGAAGCATTATTTACCTTGACAGCACACGTGCTCCAGCCGTGAGGCAGATGTCTTGAAAAGGAAAGCAGGTTTGACTTATGGCTTTGATTTATAAACCAAATTAATCCAGTTAGTTTAACTACATTAATGTCACACGCGCACTGCACATTAAAGTCAATCAATCAGCTTCTACATATTGGTCATATGGTGCATTTCTTTGGTCATAATCCAGCATACAGGTGCTTGACTCCCGTTGAATCACACTGGCTGGAGAAGAACAAGGGGACACCCACTTTTCACATGACTGCAGTAGACAGGTGCCTAATTTCTTGCGGTGTGGATGGATCACTTGTTGCCTAGGTCATTGCCATCCAGGAACCAAGGTGTTTCGTGGTGTGGTGGATGTGGTGATGTGCTCCACCAGTGCAGCACCGGTGTATGCTTATTATTATTATGATGATTATTATTATTATATGTCAAAAATATGCTGTCAAAGGGGGACCTATACCCAAAAGGGGACCCCTAGTCCACCTGTTTGGCAGATCAGAAGCACACCAGGTGCTGCATCTATTATAAATAAATAGTGCTTTTTAGAAGTGAAGAAGGGTATTAATCTGCTGATGGTCCACATAGACGGCATCCACACTGATCAGTGTGGCCTTGTGTTTAATAAAGCTGATACCATCAAAGAGAAAATGCCTAGATTGGGCCTGATGATGATCTTTGTGATCAGATAAGTAAATGTGTTACATTACCTTTGAAGGTCTGAGATGTAAAAACCACTAGAAGAACATCTGTGTAATTAACTTAATTTAACCAGATTAGTACCATTGACAATGAGATCTCTTTTACAAGGGAGACCTGGGGAAATAGAAAGTTTCCAATTCACCTAACCTGTAAGCCTTTTTATACTCAACAAAAATATAAACGCAACACTTTTGGTTTTGCTCCCATTTTGTATGAGATGAACTCAAAGATCTAAAACTTTTTCCACATACACAATATCACCATTTCCCTCAAATATTGTTCACAAACCAGTCTAAATCTGTGATAGTGAGCACTTCTCCTTTGCTGAGATAATCCATCCCACCTCACAGGTGTGCCATATCAAGATGCTGTTTAGACACCATGATTAGTGCACAGGTGTGCCTTAGACTGCCCACAATAAAAGGCCACTCTGAAAGGTGCAGTTTTATCACACAGCACAATGCCACGGATGTCGCAAGATTTGAGGGAGCGTGCAATTGGCATGCTGACAGCAGGAATGTCAACCAGAGCTGTTGCTCGTGTATTGAATGTTCATGTCTCTACCATAAGCCATCTCCAAAGGCGTTTCAGAGAATTTGGCAGTACATCCAACCAGCCTCACAACCGCAGACCACGTGTAACCACACCAGCCCAGGACCTCCACATCCTGCATGTTCACCTCCAAGATCGTCTGAGACCAGCCACTCAGACAGCTGCTGGAACAATCGGTTTGCATAACCAAAGAATTTCTGCACAAACTGTCAGAAACCATCTCAGGGAAGCTCATCTGCATGCTCGTCGTCCTCATCGGGGTCTCGACCTGACTCCAGTTCGTGGTCGTAACCGATTTGAGTGGGCAAATGCTCACATTCGCTGGCATTTGGCACGTTGGAGAGGTGTTCTCTTCACGGATAATGCGAAGGAGATGTGTTGCACTGCATGAGGCAAATGGTGGTCACACCAGATACTGACTGGTATCCCCCCCAATAAAACAAAACTGCACCTTTCAGAGTGGCCTTTTATTGTGGGCAGTCTAAGGCACACCTGTGCACTAATCATGGTGTCTAAACAGCATCTTGATATGGCACACCTGTGAGGTGGGACGGATTATCTCAGCAAAGGAGAAGTGCTCACTATCACAGATTTCGACTGGTTTGTGAACAATATTTGAGAGAAATGGTGATATTGTGTATGTGGAAAAAGTTTTAGATCTTTGAGTTCATCTCATACAAAATGGGAGCAAAACCAAAAGTGTTGCGTTTATATTTTTGTTGAGTATATGTGGGAGGAAACCGGCGCGCCCGGAGGGAAGCCACGCAAACACAGGGAGAACATGGAAACTCCACACAAAAAGGACCAGGGGGAATCAATCCCATAACCTTCTTGCTGTGAGGCAACAGTGCTAACCATATATATATATATATATATATATATATATATATATATATATATATATATATATATATATATATATATATATATATATACACACGAGGTCTGTTAGAAAAGTATCGGACCTTTTTATTTTTTTCAAAAACTATATGGATTTGAATCACGTGCGATTACATCAGACAAGCTTGAACCCTCGTGGGCATGCGAGAGTTTCACGCCTGTGGGCAGGCTTTGAGTGAGGAGTGGTCCACCCCTCCCGTCGGAATCTCTTTGTCTGAGAACTTCCTGAGAGACTGGCGCTTTGCCTGATCAAAATTTTTTCAAAAACTGTGAGGCAGATCGAAGTGGACACCATTCGAGAAATTCAGCAGGTTTTCTGTGAAAATTTTAACGGCTGATGAGAGATTATGGACTGTTGCTGTCGCTTTAAGGACTTCCCACGGAGCGGGACGTCGCGACGCGCCCTGAGCCGCCGCTGTCTGCCTGTTTCGAGCTGAAAGCTTCCAAATTTAAGCCTCTGTTGACCCAGGATGTCGTGAGAGAACAGAGAACTTTCAGAAAAGGTTGGGATCAGCAGTTTATCCGGACATTCCACTGTTAAAGGAGATTTTGTAATGAAAGAAAGTGCGGACGGGTCCACGCGTCGGGACGCAGCTGGCACCGCGCGCCGCCACAGGAAAAACACCTCCGTTGGAAGCCTTAATGACAAGTTGGAACATGTCCAGCTGTTAAACAATTTCTCAGATACTCACTCAACTGAAAGCCATCAAAAGCCACCTGGTTTTTACAAATGGTTATCAACACGGAGGTGTTTTTCCTGTGCCGCCGCACCGCGCCGGCTGCGTACCGATGCGCGGACCCGTCCGCACGTCTTTCATGAATAAAATCTCCTGTAACAGTGGAATGTCCAGATAAACTGCTGATCCCGACCTCTTCTGAAAGTTCTCTGTTCTGTCACGACATCCTGGGTCAACAGAGGCTTAAATTTGGAAGCTTTCAGCTCGAAACAGGCAGACAGCGGCGGCTCAGGGGGCATCGTGACGTCCCGCTCCGTGGGCAGTCCTTAAAGCGACAGCAACAGTCCATAATCTCTCATCAGCCGTTAAAATTTTCACAGAAAACCAGCTGAATTTCTCAAATGGTGTCCACTTCGATCTGCCTCAGATATATATATATATATATATATATATATATATATATATATATATATATATATATATATATATATATATATATATATATATATAAGCTGTGCTAATATAGCAGCAGTGCAAGATACAGAAAATGTTCAAAGAATACTCCTTAAAAAATGCATCATCCTCTCTGATTAGTAACAGACAGACGCAAGTGATGTGAACTGAAACATCTGATGGTAATGGTAGCTTATCTAAATTTAATAATGAAAGTCAAATTGGAGACAGTGCCGGCAGTATCTTTTGAGTGTGTCTCCATTGAATGTGCATCTCTCCAAGTGCCTCAAGGTCTTAACATACTCAGCGTGGCGGAGATCCTCGGCTATAAAAATGTTTCAACAAGCTGGGCCTCTGTCTATCAAACAAGCTTCAATCACAAGCCAATAACTGCAGTGGAAATTTGCCTCCACCCTGACGAAGCTCCTCTTTCAAAGGATGCTCCCGTTAATTGCCACAGATTCACAGAATTAATCTCTTGTCTCCTGCGCTGCCGACATTAAAGCGCCAGGAATCGGAAGTCCTTGTGGTGCTAAAGGCAGGGTAATATCCTGACAACGTCTGGCCGAGGCTGCAAAAGACTGCAATATTTATCACAGGAGAGACACAGAGTCGTTCGCTGTCAGCAAGATGCTAACTTCCACGTATGAGGACACACTGGAGGAGGGAAGCGGGGGTAAGATGGGGCCAGCGTCTGAAGAAATCAAGTCCAGCTGTTCCATGAGGACAAGCTCAACATCAAAGCCGCTCGTCCAAGAAGGGAGGTCACAATGTGGACTATCTGGCTTGAGCAAACTCCGAAAGACAAAAAGAGAGAAAAGGTTGTCAAAGGGAAAGGAAAAAAGTAATGCTCTACATCCAACATCACAAGGAAGAATGTACCGGTCGGTTCCCACCAGTGAGTACAAGTTTCCACACTCTCACACTGAAGCTTCTCCACAGCCTCCTTGAGAGCATCTGCTTGTCCAACCCACCGCAAACTAAATAAAAAGGAATGCCAAAGGATTTGTTTACAGCGGGTGTTTTTTGCTGTGGGCTGAGGGATCGTCTGTGACTATAGGTCAACACGGGGTCAACACTGCTGAATGACACAATCCCTGAAAACATTTCATCAAAAAGGACATCAGTACTGACTGTGGACTTAAGCATAGGTCACATGTATTAAATCATTTACCCTTCAAGCAAAAAAGGTTCAACTGTCCTCAACCATTACTTTCTAAATATCTTTTATTTCAAAAATGTAACAACAGAATAGAATGTAACATGAATTCAACCAAGCATGTGTTAATGTATCAGCTGAAACTCTCTGTAGCTGACGTCTGTGCTCACGTTGAGCATCTAATGGAACGTATCAGGTGTCAAGCTGACAGATGAAATCAGGAAGTTCAGTTACTACGTAGCTCAGATTTCAATGTTAAGCAATGTGACATTTTGATGTGCTGAACAAGCACCAATGGGATAACCTCTACAATAATTTAATTAAATTTGAATTAATCTAATGAAATTCTCAAAATGATGCTAACATTTGTTTTTATGAAGTATTTGTGCCAGTTTCTATCTGCAGGGAGTGTTGTGTTTATGGCACATTCACAGTCTTAATTTAGCAGATTACTAAAGGGAGAAGAAAAAAATAGAGAAAATATCACAAAGTATTTTATTTCAAAATTTAAAGTGACCTTTTTATAGAGAAAGGAAAATCCTACATCAGTTAAGTAAACTAGGTGCTTGTTTATATATATATATATATACATATATATATATATATACATATACATATACATATATACATATATATATATATATATATATATATATACATATATATATATATATATATATATATATATATATACAGTGCCTATAAGAAGTACTCTGCCACTTGGGATTTTACATGTTAGTTTGTTTATGCCATTTCAAATACAAAAAGTAATTCAGGCTTCTCGATATAAAAATGTCTAAAATTATCCTCCTTGAACTCATACTGAAAGCAGATCTCGACAATGTGATATCAATTAAATAAAAAATATCAAAGCCAAGATGATGGGTTGGATAAATCATAGTCCTCTTTGGAAATAACACTGTTGATTTACATGTGTTAGACCAGTTTTCTTCAGACAAGTCAGGGGATGGATACATGTACATTTTCAAGTCACTGAATATGTCTTGGACTTAATTTGGATCAGTCTTTGATAAATATAAACAGTATAATACTGTATGGGAACTCTGTGTGGAGGAGACAGTTTTCAAAAACTGAGTGAGTGAGGAAAGCCACAAAGACAGCCAGACAACAAGGACAAAAATGAATTTCATGAAATAAGGCTGTAACATAAAAAGCGGAAAAAGTGAAGTGCTACGAATACTTTCCAGATGCACTGTGTATATACGTATACACACACACACGTCTATAAAATGCTTTTTCCAGGTGTTCTGCCAATTTTTGCTGTGCTGATAAATTCTGCTACCTGCATCAGCTGGCAGCAGCATTGACAGAGAACATGCATGCTGATCAAACAAATCCGCGTGCGTACCTGTGATGATGTTAAAGCTGCAAAACAGTCTAAAAAATGAGGGAGACAAGGACTTATTTGTGCCCCACTGAACGAACATTGTTCAAATGTTTTTGGCCAAGTCTTTGGCCAAAAAGTGTTGACGCCAGCCCAGAGAGACATTTCTCTATGCAGGAAAAATCCTGAACTGTTTCCTACATATGGGCTTCTGGGGGTCTGTGGCTGGCTTGTGGACACCTGCATGTATGCACAGTTAGAATCTGGTCCGTTGTCTATATATGTATATGTTCTCCACTCAGACTGCAATAGGCAATCACAGATTAGCCTTTCTGTCCATCATTTACCTGTATTTTGGCATGCTTGGTGCCAGAAAGTTATGTTGGATCCAAAAGGATCCAAAAAGGCTAGGACCAAAAGTTACATTGGATCGGTTCCCACTGATCAATTGCGTTAGAGCTTACCGCCAACAGCTAGCCAATCAGAATGCGGCATACGAAGGTCAGGAACTAGCTGACAGACGCTGGTTGAAAAAATGGCAACAAACATGTCAACAACAGCAGAAAATCATCATCGCATTCATCACATCAGAATCAATCATATGCTGTTCACAACAAAATAAATTGATCTAATTTACTTGACTCTTTGTTGTTTGCTTAATTTGGGAGGGGGGTGGAGAACATAACAATTGATGGATGGCAAGTGTCCAACACAGAGAAATATTGGATGAAGAAAAGTTATATTGGACGAGGCGTAGCCGAGTTCAGTATAACTTTTATTTGTATTATATGAGAGATGCAAGTCCATCAAATGTTACAGCATCAGAATCACAGATGTCATTTCCTCTAAATTAGTATTGCTGATGCATTAAAGTTCTGACAATCATGTTGCCCGTGGAGATCCACGGGCCCTAGATTGGGTAGTGTTTATAAAATAGGTAGCTGACATTTTTCAAGGGTGGTAATAAATTAAGCAAAGTTGGAATGGAGCGTGAGTCCAGAATGCTCTTAAAACCTTTGACCTTAACAGTTTTAGAAGAACAACTCAACCCTTTTATTTCCTGTTAATTATGTACATTTTTTAAAAGTTAATTAACTGTCTTAATGTATTTATAAATTCTTTAGGTTGTTGTTATCATATACACACTATTACTATCACTATTATTATTCTTATAACTATTGTATTACTTCTATTTTATCATTTGATTTTTAAATAAACCACAATGAAAATAAGTGTTTTCACTTTCTTATGTCACCCATATATTTTTAACATATTTACAATTGTATCATGTACTTACATTGAACTTACTAAATAAAATCATGCACTTATGCTTTTAATATAAAGATGATTTACCGCATCCTGCTGGAATGGCGTGCGAGTCCAGAATGTAATTAGCAATGTCCATTGTTCAGAGTTGTTAGTTAATATCTGTAGCTTCTCCAAAACATTACTCCTATCAACATTCCGTTTTGGCAGCATTCATCCTTGACCCAAAATGCATAAACATGCCAAACAGCAAATGTCAGCTCTCCCCAGTTTCTCTGTGATCAAAATTACACACACAGATGGACGGAGAGCTTTTTGTCTTTTGCACATTCTGCTGCAAACAGATGCTTCTATTTTTAGACCTGCAGAAACTGAGATGGCAGCGGAAGACATCAAAAGCACTACACATTTTACTCATGGTACCGGCAACATGACACTTAACTAAACTGACTAAACCAATTGAACTACAAAAACACAATAAATCAATAACGCTGTTAAACTAACATGAAGCACAATAACAACATTTAAAAACCCCAAACCCCAAACTCCCACGGCAGCACAATATTGTAGCACAACATCCATTGTTCACTGGTTAGCTAAAGTTGCTAATTTCTCCAAAAATATTTGTCCTATCAACTTTCCATTTTTGCAGCATTCATCCTTGACCCAAAATACATAAGCATTCCAAACAGCAAATGTCAGGTGTCGACGGTTTCTGCGTGATCATAGCCATATGCACGCATGCGCACAGAGGCCACCTGGCTATTATAATATAGCTGTGAGAAGGGAACGTCCTGCAGGAGCCACAGTGAAACTGTTTTGCACCCTCCTCAGGGATGCTGACATTCATTTATGATCACTGGGGTATTGAATTTTACATTTCTTGTACAAAATATGTTTTCCAAAGTGGTGCCAGTACATACACAACAAGAAAATCTATAAGGTAGGCTCATCTGTGCAGGTGTAAAATACCTGCTGTCTCGTGGCGTTTCCTGCCTTTGTTATAGGCGGGACAAAAGGTGATCATAAGGAAAATAAAGGGCTTTGCAGGCCACTTGGGTCTCTTCAAGCCACTGAAAACTCTATTCCATTTCCTGTAGCATTTTACCCGCTAAGCCTTACCACCTGTACTGCAGCTCCATACAACCTCCTAAAGGCTCCTCTCATACTTCTCCAGCCACAGCTAATTCAATCTGGTCCTAATCTGTGCAGCTCTCATACCCTCGCAACTTGCCGTGTACCATTAAATAGGCGAACAAGCATCTTGTTGATCTGCCTAATGTCAGTGTCCAATGGGTCAGTGCTAATTCCTATCATTAGTACATATTGATGCTGTGCAGCTCAGTGAGAACGGCGTCCAAAAGCAGCAGCCGGGCACCAGAGCAGAGGAAATGAGGAGGGATTGATGGTCACTTCCTGCATCGTTCTTTCTGCTCCCAAAGCAGATGACTGCGGTTTCCTGTGGCTCTTTATCAACCACTGGGACAGGGAGCCAAACAGAGCACGAAAGGAAATCCATCAACTGTGTTTACTAGATAAAATCTTAATTTCAAATGTATCAAAACACAAATACACCAATCCACAAAGATCTAACCATTATCTCGATCCAGCCCATAATATAATAGTAATTGTTCCAGGATATACTCAACATTTTCACCAACTTCCATAAAAATTGCATTAAAAACTGCTTGGATGACAGAATGGTTTCTGGCATTTAGTTTAAGTTTTAGTATCAATGACTGCAAAGTGTGCCCCTCTTACATTAAAAACAAGATTTAAAGTATTTCCGTATATTCCAGACTTTTTAAAAAACAATTTTTATATATCCTGTGACTTATATTCCAAACTGACTTATGAAAAGATTGTTGCTGTTGCCGTCAAAGCAACTCACAGGTGAGTACAGCACCTTATGGATAGAGCAGAGACTCAGCCATGTCTGAGCTGCAGCATTTCTTTGGTTGGCAGCAGGATTCCTTTGTTCGCAGTACACGGCATCCTCATTAATTAAATTTCTTTCAAACAGTTGGATGCCTTTCGGGATTGTCCTTTCGGGATTGTACTTCTCCAAGCCTGTTTATCTGCAGCAAGTTGATCCCACTCATTAGGATCAATACTGAAAAAATACTGCATTATCGCCTATGGCCACAAGATGGCTCAGTCTACACACATAAGCTACTCCTCTATGCTGAATGAGGAATTATGAGTCACACTCTGGACTGCATTACTGCAATTCCGGTGGCAGTAATGGACCACTACACTGGATGCCAACTGGCATAAAACAAGAAGAAGAAGATCTGAAGGAGAAAGACATTCTGTGTCTTATAAAACAAGTGAATTTAATAAATCATGTACCCAAACTGAAAGACCACTCTCTTGAACTAAGAAGAGGGAATATATCTTTCATACATCTTGGAACCCCACTTGTTTGGACTGTGTGAGACAACAACGCCAATGTGGAAGACAGCTAGGGTAAGCTATATGCAACTCCTGTTCAGTGGCCACAATACATATATGCTTGAGATTTGAGTGAGCTTCTGCTCACAAACACGGCATTTGCATTACAGTTAAAATAATGCAACAATTAATTCATTTGCTTCTTGTTACATGAAGCATCTTCACCACGATGTTTCAAAAATATATGTGACTTACAGACTTGTGCCACGAACATAATTATGCTTTTTCCTCTTTGTAACACATTTTTGGACAGATGTGACTTTGAGTCCAGAAAATATGGAATATCAGCCTTGACAGACATAAAATATGTGAACATATTAAATTCCCAGTGACTAGCAGGGCATGCATAGACATCGTTAGTGACCAAGTGAATGAGTGGGTCCACAAAATTTCAGCCAGTGACTGTGCAAAAACTACTGCATACTCAGCTTTGAAATTTTAGATTGTATTAAACACAGGTGAGCATGAGTGAACCTCCTATTTTGAGCCATGTTGACCTCTTTTATTAGGTTCCAGTTTCCAGTGTTGGCACATTGAGGCACATGATTTATGACAAATGTCGTCTAATCACAGCGCGCTGGTGACCATTAAGGCAACTGTCACTTGTTATTATTACAAACTTGATTTCAGCCTCCCTACCTCCAGACCACAGTGCACTTTGTGGCCACAGTGTAGGAATGAAATGAGTAAGACGTACAGCAAAAACGCAACTTGCAGCATCTTGTTGTGCAAGATGCTTGTCTGTGATAACGAAACCGGTGAAACCATTAGCAGCTGGTTTGTACACCCCTTGAAAACAAGCACGGATGACAAGCTATGTCTTGCAGCATTAACCTATCCAGTGCCTCAAATATTCATCAAGGAGCAATTGAAGAAGGTAAATAATCTTCACGGATAAATGAAAGCCTTCATGTTGAAGGTTTTCTCGAGATTTGTTCAGCCAAATACCATTTGAATGCTGTCAGATGAAACGAAAAAACTGGAGATGATGCCAAGTGTCTTTCCACAACTACATCATCTACGGAGTGCAATTCTTTTATTTTTTTTCCACAACCTGTCCACATCCTGTCTTTCAGTTCTCTATCAGTTTCAACCAGCCCACACAATATCATCTTATTCACATCAGGGGACATGATATCCTGTGTGAGGATTGCTGTGAAAGGAGATGAGAGCCTTTCATAATATAAGCAATCAAGACCCATGGTTTAAAATTTAATGTGGTGCAGTTAAATATAGAGTAAAGAGAGGAAACCATTTCAAAGAGCAACTTATGAGACATGAACCCGCGGCTCTGCTCTCAGCCCCGTTACAGAACCATAAGAGTAGGTGTGCTGACAGACGCTTCAGTTATTTTTGGTGTAATCACCAGCTTGCTGCAGCAACCAGATTTCTTTGACATCTGTGAATGAGAAACAATTTCCTCTGAAGGGGCAAAGAATTAAAGTTGGCTGTACATGATGCGCCTTATTGTGGTGTGTGTGAAGTGACTGGATTATGGTCACGTGCTTGTGCGATCAGCTCGCAACACAACAGTTGCAGCATCTTGAATAATCCTGCGAGGTGACTGCAGCCATATTTCCTGTATTAGATCATAACGCCTTTTGATTCTTTCACAACTGGCTCCCGCTGTTACACAGTACCACTGCGTCGTGTCGTCATGCGGCATATGGCCGGCTCCAGTCCAGTGCAGGAAGCTGCAGTGCTCATTTGTATGGAACAATGTCTGTACATGTGTTCAGTTTAGATTAGATTAGAACATTACTGATCCCTTGGGAAGACTCCCTCAGGAAAATGGAGGTTCCAGCAGCACTGTAAAGCAGCACACATGGTCAGAAGCACACACAGTATCAAAAGTGAAAGTAAAAAAGAAAAACAGTTTGGAAATGTAAATATAAATACACAATATAAATAACAGACATACTGAACAACACTGTCTTACTGGCTACTACTGTTTCTCCCATTCTCATCCTCTGTCTTCCTGTTACTTCTCCTCCCCGAGTGAGGAGCTGTACAGTCTGATGGCCTGAAGGACAAAGGTTCGAGAAGGTGACAGCAGTACAGCAGGATGGAGGGAAAGTCGGAATTCGGACAGAATTTTGTCAAAGTGGAGTGGAAACTAAGGCTACAGCATGGGTAACACTGCAGGAAAAACACAGCAGGGTTCAATCACAAATGTTTAAAGTCAAAATATCTCTGTCTGAAGGAAAGTTACCGGCTCTTCGAAACATAATCTACAAAGTCATGCAGAGTGGAAATAAAACTCAGTTAAAAGACTCGAAGGTTTCTGTTAAGGAAGAAATTATTTTGTTAATGAAACCACCAGCGACTATGCAATCAAGGTTGGGTCAAAAGGTCACTGGCCATTCCTCTATACAAAAAAGGTAACAAATATAAAAAGAGACTTTACAAACATACAGCGTCTTGGGGATATAGAATGAACATCATGCAAAGTTGTGTTTTGAGTGGACTTTGTTGTCATCACCCTCAGCATTTACACTCCATGATCACAGGAGAGTGGCTGCATTTATTTCCTGCCTGCTGCTGTGAATGTTTCAGAGGGAGTGAAAAGGTGACAAGACAGAAATCCAGGCAGTCGCACAAAAAACAGAATTTATTCCGATAACCCAAACATTATTTTGTGATTGTTTCACATCATTTAGCCGTAAAATACAAAGGAAACCTGCCACCCTGAGAATGATTGTATCTTGCCAAAGATGAACAACAGAGACTATCATGAGGAATGACCATGGTGAAGAGGGACTGATGGGCGAGGGAACATAATATATTCATGCCAAATTTGGAGGCAAAAAGCACAAATTGCGAGCAGCATTTTTTTGTTGTTGTTGGTGATTTCAGTGGTTGACCTTCCTCTGACCTTGACCTTTGACCTTGAGCTTGATCCTTTGTTTGCTGAAAGGTACGTTGCTGGGATATCTGAAGTTGCAAAGTCTGCAATGTAAACTGTGTGCTGCACAGCGAGTGAAATGTAGCCTTTAAAAATCTTAAATTTTGCTTGTTTTTTTTTCATGATGACATCATCAAATGACATCACACCTTAAAACATTTGCTATCTTCTGGATCCCCTCATCACAACTGTTAATTTGATGTATTACATGACATGTTTTGCTGTAACCTGATGTATGACCTTATTTAGGTGACCTTTGACCTCCAGCAAAACCCTGCAGGTCAAGGCCAATTGCTTATCCCATGTAATGGCTTATGGGCAAGGCCTATCACTATGTTCATGCCAAATGTGGAGGTAAAATTCTAAAAACTGCATCCAGGAAAGTTGTTTTGTTGAATTCCGTGTTTGACCTTGCTGTGACTATGACCTTTGATCTTGATCTTGGTCCTTTTGTGTGCTGAAAGGTACCTTGCTAGGGCTGCTATATGTGAAGTTGCAAGTGTCTGCAATGTAAACTGTGTGCTGCACAGCGAGTTAACAAAACATTTAAAAATCTAAATTTTGCATTTTTTTTTTGCATGATGACGTTATTAAATGACTCTGTGTAGGCTCTCAGTTGTCCGGTGGTTTCCATAGTAGAGAAGCTTGAATCTTCGACTGGACTGGGTTGCTTGACGCAAGGACGTTTTGCTTCAAATCGCAGAAGCTTCCTCAGCTAAAATTCTTGCTCTGGAAGTCTGACTTCTGTCTGACTCTTGTAGAGAAGAATAAGACAGAAGCCAACAAAAGCTGGAGTTTTAAACCTAACCAGACCCCTCCTACTGAGAGGCAGACTGCTATAGGCTAGTGACTAAACAATAGCTCTAATTAGCAACTATTGTGCTCTAGTTAGCACACCTAATGACAGGACAGCTGTCCCTCTAATGATGGATGGATGCCTTTCTGATGGCTCCTTGATGACGTGAATGACTCATTACCATGAACAAAAGACTGAACTCCTTTGACATGAGTACCCCATTGTAAACAGGGGATAAAGCATGTCTCAGACCCCCTCCCCGGTTAAGGCTGGGTTTCAAACATTTTACAAAGAATGCCTCCTTGACCCCTCTCTCAAACCATTTCTTCTCTCTGGCTAATATTTTAACTTCCTTGTCCTCAAACGTGTGGTTACTGTCTTTAAGGTGGAGATGAACCACAGACTGAGGTCCACTGGCGCCCTCTCTGCGGTGCTGGTATAGCCTTTTGTGTAAAGGTTGCTTCGTTTCACCTATGTAGTGTTCGTTACAGTTTTCCTGACATCTGATAGAATACACTACATTGCTCTGTTTGTAACTAGGGATCATGTCCTTAGGGTGAACTAATTTCTGTCTCAAGGTGTTAACCGGTTTAAAGTAAACTGGGATTTTGTGCTGTCTGAAGATCCTCTGTAGTTTTTCCCCTACTCCTGCTAATAAGGGAGAGACACTCCTCTTCTTCTTGTCTCCGTCTCCTGTCTATCTGGTCTCTTTGTTCTCTGGGACTTCTGCACTTTGTCCAGGGACCATCGTGGGTAACCACATACTGTGAGGGCTTTCCGGACACATTGTTGTTCTTTAGCCCTTCCCTCTGCAGTTGTGGGCACCTGTAGGGCTCTGTGTTGAAGCGTCCTGATCACCCCGAGCTTGTGTTCAAGGGGGTGGTTTGAGCCAAAGAGCAGATATTGGTCAGTGTGAGTTGGTTTTCTGTAAACCCCTGTCTGGAGCTGCCTGTTCTCTCCAATCGTAACATCACACTCCAAGAAGGCTAAATGGTTGTTTCTGGCATCCTCACGTGTGAACTTGATATTGGCATCCACCGAGTTGATGTGTTCTGTAAAGTCCTCAACTTGCTGTTGCTTGATTTTAACCCATGTGTCATCAACATATCTGAACCAGTGACTGGGAGAGATGCCCGTGAAAGATGTCAAGGCTGTCTTCTCCACTCGCTCCATGTACAGATTGGCCACAATGGGGGATACCGGAGACCCCATCGCACAACCATGAATCTGTCTGTAGTAATTCCCCCTAAACAGGAAATACGTGGTGTTGAGGCAGATCTCCAAGAGTTGGCAGATGTGGTCTGGTTTGAGTTTAGTCCTTTCAAGTAGAGACACATCCTCCAGCAGTCTCTGCCTCACAGCTGAGACAGCCTCAGCAGTGGGGATGCAGGTGAACAACGATGTCACATCAAATGACACCATAGTTTCATCTGCCTCCAGCTGTAGGTCCTTGATCTTGGTCACAAAATCTTGTGTGTTCTCCACATGGTGGTCTGAGTTACCCACTAGAGAAGCCAAAATCCACTTGAGGTACTTGGCCAAATTGTACGTGATGGAATCTGTGCTACATACAATAGGCCTGAGTGGCACGTCCTGTTTATGGATTTTGGGCAGTCCATTAGATGCACGGAGTGGCGTCCCCAGGGTACAGTCTGTAGTATGTCTGCCTGTCGATGAGTCCCTCTTTCTCCAGGTTTTGGAGGTAGCTAATGATTTTCTTCTTATAGCCGCTCGTGGGGTTTCTCTTCGGACGTTCGTATGTGTTGGAGTCACTGAGCAAGTTGTTGATCTTGGCCTCGTAGTCCGATGTGTTCAGGACCACCGTGCATCTGCCTTTATCCGCTGCAGGATAAGGATGCTTTGGTCCTTTTGCAGTGCTGATAAAGCTTTCCGTTCTTCTCCTGTGATGTTGGACGGAGGGAGGCTTAGCACTGTTCAGCACTGCTGTGACTCTTAGTCGGAGTGTCCCCAGCTTCTGACTCTGACAAACTGTTATGTTTAATGGCTGAACTCTACTGTAGTGATGTAATCTACTGTCGAATATGTTTAGGGGTCACTGAGAAATCAATTCAGCAATTTCATTTCAGAATTGGAATAAAAAATCTTCTATAAAATATAAAGCATTTAATTGAGACTGTATGTAATTCACACTAAATAAATATTTTACCCGTGGCCATCCATTCGAATTCATTTATAGCCAAAAGTAACAATGTCAGCACCTCTGGTTTTAAAGGAGAAAAAATAAATAAAAAGAACACATCCAGAAGATGTCAGAGGCTGCTGCATACACATCTAGTATAAGTACTCAAAGAATCACTGCATGTCTGACTGAGGGATGTTGTCTGTCTGTGTGTAACAGGTAGAGAAAACAGTATTCAATAAAATGTCTCATTGGAACAACTTCTCTTGAGTTTTAATGCATTACTTAAAACAATAATGATGATCATAGCTATTTTTGCCATTTTCACTTGTTCCCACAATTTCATGCAATTGCAAAAAAACCCACAAACCACCACAACATCATAAAATATCATTATATAAACATGAGTAAAAAATAATTCATGATATAAGCTGAGCATACCGTGCAGGAAAGGTAAATGGGAAGTATTCAGCTGTGCATCATATTCGAAGATCGAAATTCATTGATTGAATGGGGACACCATCAAATGACAACAGGACTCTGTGGAGTCCCAGGGACTCCAAATGTCCAAACCATAAATCAAATCCCATTTAAGGTTAAATTAGTCAACCCCGACATGCCACAAGACCAGATCTGTGCTTCAGCTGGAGTCACCAGGGCCGCCCTTAATAAGACGCCACCCACAATGATGATAAATGACCTCACACTGCTCTGTCAGCTGCAGCACAGCTGAATTCCTGCAAGAGGACTGAAATTTACCAGACATGTACGGCATAAAAAAACACAACATTCTTGGAGCATGTAACAATTAGCTGCCACTTTCTATGATTGTCCCCCCCCCCCCCCCCCCCACACACACACACCTATGAAACTCTGAGATCGATTGGCATCTTGCCACACAGAGCATACAGACGTCAGGTTGCTGTATCACAGCTCGTTCGTTATTTGGCATTGCTGTTCCTTTTAGTTCAAAGAAGGCTGTCAGTCAGCTGTAACAGCAATTTTCACCAACTGAAAAGTGGCACACAGGAGCTCCACCGTGCACAAAACCAATGCATAGTGAACACGGATGGGACGACTAGTCATAACAGTCAACTATGACTAGCTAACATCTGACTAGTTGACTACTTTTTATTAGTCAACCAGTCAAAAGCCATTTCTTAAGTTCATTTAACCCTTAAAGGGCATGTCGCACCAAAATCATAACAACTTAGATTTAGGCTGATTACTTTGTGGACTTTCGTGACCGGTTTGTTTGTTTCCGCAATGCCTTTGTTTCTGAATCTAAATCTGCCTGAGACTTTATATCATGCCCAATGTTATGACAAGACGATTGTATTTTATTATCACCAACGTTCTCATATTGATGCTAACCTGTCCATTATGACGTGCTGCTGCCTTTCTCGGCCAGGTGTTTCTTGTAAAAGAGGTTTTGACATCAATAGAATATCTACCTGGTTAAATAAAGGTTATTATTATTATTATTATTATTATTATTATTATTATTATTATAAAGTATACGACATTCGCAACAAACAGCTATGGGGACTGTCCAAAACAAAGTACTCATGAGTACTCGATTTTATGAGTGTTTCCAACAGCATTTACGTACTGTAGCTTTGAGGAAAACATCTCAGCACGTGCTTGAATGGAATGTAGCTGCTAATGTAGCTGCCACAGATAATTCAAAGTTACTTAAGTGTGATGATGACTTGTTTTTAAGTGATAACTATTCATTTTGATGTAGTCATGGGAAAAGCAGCAGCCGCTCTCCACTGTGAGAGCTACTGCGCATGCATGGCCATCATGACCGCAGCCTGTTAATTCACTGAGTGCCAGCCATTTTCAAAGTTCAGAACATCCGGGATTTTTCAGCATTTGAGTGTTTTTTCAAGACCCATAGAAAATTGAGTTCTATGTCCATGTCAACAACAAACATACCTTTGTTACATACATACATACATAAAGGCTTTCCTTTATCATCAGAAAAAAACTGTTTGTTTGTACCTCTTTCCATTCTTTAGTAATTGTCTGCAGAACATGGGTGGGTATCACTAAAAATGCTGATTTCTGACAAAAAACTGAGAAAATTGGCTTTTTGTGACAAGCAACATTTCATGGAGAAAATGTCTTGATTATAATTGTTTTTGCTTCAGTGACATCTCAGACATTATGAAAAGTGATCCTATTGTATAATGCACCAAAAAAAAAAAAAAAAAAACGTCAGGGGAGGGACTCCGTCTGTCTCTTCTCTCGGCGGCGCATCTTTTCCCTCTGGCTCCCGCGTATCGGACCTTTTTATTTTTTTCAAAAACCTGATGGATTTGAATCACGTGTGCTTGCATGAGCCTGTCGATTGCGTCATTTGCTTGTAAGCAGCCTTTGTGTGAGGTGTGTGTCGTGCGCTCGGCATTTTTTCATTCCAAGGAAAAAACGGAACGACTGGACCAGCGCGACTACATCACAGTTTGACAGACACTGGGCGACAGCCAGGTGAAAACCATTCGGATTAGGAGTGGTACAACCGTAAGACGTCCACACAACGGTGGAGAGCGAGCCGCGCTCTGGTCCACACTCACACTGTTACCACCCACACTCTAATTTTTTTACACAAGCTAGATCAGCTGATTGCCCCCCCCCATAAAAAATGTAACTGGCGCAATAACGCGTCTTTGGCGCTGAGCGTTACTAACTGAAAAGACGTGTTTAGGCGTCAATAGCACTCAATGAGTTAAAAAACAGTCTCTGCCAGAGGCTCAGTGTTGTCATTAATATAACTGTGAAAAATCTAAAAAATACATCTGTGTGATTAGACAGCCTGAAAAAACAGAGGAGAGGTCCATGTGCATGTGCACATTAAAACAGCGTGCTGGTCCGCACATATCAAGATCTAAAAAAAATAAATAAAAGCAAAATTAAGCAAAAATAAAGCCTACCAGCTCCACTGATGAGAACAAAATACAAAAGGAAAAAAAATAACTGACTAGGACACTCACCCACTTGTAGAATGGTTTCAAGATTAAATATGTAAAGTCCACTCCACCAAAGAAGTCCTCACGCATGGATTGCACGTGATTGACAGCCAGAGGACAATGTCCAGGTCCACTATAAGTCCTCACAGATGGACTGCGCGGGATCGTCGGCCAGAGAATAATATCCAACTGCAGTTCTGCTGTCAGCTGATCAAGTTCTCCCATAAGTCTGGCACATTAGCTAGGAAGTCCATTATTACCTGAAAATAACATATTCTGACTTTTTCCAATGTAAGAAATACATGTGCATGTTTAGGCAGCCTGTAAAAAACAACGTCACGGAGACATTCCATGTGCACGTTCCTTGCAGCAGTAAAATAGTTTCCTGTGACACATCAGCAGCGTCATGACACGTTAGGATCCAACAACATGGCACCATGAAATGGTTTAAAACAGTCATGGAACTTTTACACATCCTCTTACTATCGTCCTCCAATCTTGGTTTGTCTTGCCGCCCCCTTGAAGGCACTCCTGTGTATTCTTTGATATTCTGGATTAAATTTAGATTACAAATGCAGAAACACTGTACATGTGTAATAGGAATTAACATGACTATACCACATGTACACCATTAATTTGCAGCAATATGGTAAAATTTCATCCAGCAGATGAAATTAGTTTGGGATTCAGCCAAAAATCATCGGGGCTTTTTGTCCAATCGTGATGAATGAATTTGTACATTGTAATGAGGCCATGGTATTGCTGCACATGAGGCCTAGAGTCACCTTGACAGCTTCAGTCATGGAGAGTCATGGTCAAAACCTAGTATGTGGGAGCAGGAAAATACAGTTCAAAAGTAGCCTGACACTTTTTATGCACGTTTTAACACTTTTTAAAAAATTTAATTACCCTATTGTTACCGCTAACTCCAAGGAGACAAACTATTGAACTGCACAATGGTGCAAATGTTGACAGGTTAGGGTAACTTAATTTCATTGGATTTCCTATTCTGAAACAAAACAAGCAAAATAAAAGACAAAAATAAACAAACAAAAAAATCCATGTTTTTAAGGCCTTGTCTACACTGAAACTGAACTTCTGCTACACAATCTTTTTATTTGTCATTTTCAAAAACTGTTCCATTAATGAAATATCTCCATTCTCACAGATCCAGTGAAACCATGTAAAAATGCTGTAGTACACATGCCAGGCCTGTATGTAGCGCTGTAATGCTTCTACAAAAAATGGAGAAGAAGACGTGGGGCTAATCAATACAGAAATGGAAGCTAACCATTTAGAAGGTGGTACATGGATTAAATACAGTCTTTTAATCAGCTCTGTTGCCAGGATTCATCATCACAGCTGAAAACTGTTCAACAGAACTGATTTAAAACACAAGTGTAACGTGACGTTCAATGACATCACGTTCAGCGATCTCATGATGACGTCATACTTCAGTGAGTGTAATTTCAAGTTGCTGAAATGGAATGGTTTTTACTGCCCAAATATCCATGTGTGGGACTGGAAAGAGAAGTCTGTATCACCTAAAGAACTACCTGAGGAACAGCAGCAACCAAATCATGGATGCTTTTGCTCTTAACCACGACAAAAGGCGCATTGTGCTGTTATGAAGACATCAATGGTAGGTGAAAGACTTTCTCTCTGCCTACTGTTGGCATTTTTTTTTCAAGAGGCTATAGGCTACATGTGTAGGTCTGTGAATATTTGTATTGAATAGTAGCCTAGGTTTGTGTGTGATTTTGGTCCTGCTGTATGTCATATGTGACTGTCGCAGATCAGAATGTGGCTATGTGCACGCATGCGCCCGTGAATGTGGCAGAGCCGTCTCGATACAGGAGCCCTTATTTCATATAGCACCCTCATAAAAATGCCAAGCTCCCCCATAGCACCTGCAGGAAAAAAAAAATCTCTGGAGCCGCCACTGTTCGACACAGCCAGTCAAAAACAAAACCCCCTTTTTTTATATATATTCCACCATTTATAGCAATGACTGCCTACTTCAGGGTTTTTGATGGTCCAACTATTACAAAGCAGATGGTGTCTGGTTAATTAAAAAAATGAAGGTCTTTGCTGCTGTTTGCGTTATTCACCAATTATTTGATCAGTGCTTAACTTGGTAGTGTGAAAAGCAGTTTGATGAATTGGAGGCTTGCTACTTTGCAAAAAACAGATTCATTGCCAGAAACATGTTCATCCTTTCATTAATGCCTACAATCATATTTACTGTGACTGAAAAGTCCATAAATGTCTGTCGTAGTTAAAGAAGGAAGAGTAGCACCATCAGGACTCTGCGTTTGATCAGCGTGTCTCTCTTCAGTTTATGTTATGGTCATTTTGAATGTTAAAAGACGGCAACATGGTCCATAACAAAGACTGTAACTAATGATTATTTCAATAATATGTTGATTATTTTCTCCATCAATCAATTACCTGTTTGGTTGATAAAATGCCAATAAATAGTAAAAAATATTGATCAGTGCTGTTTAAACCCCAACATCACATCCTTAAATGTCTTGTCCACAACCTAAAGATACTCAGAGAGGAGGAAAGAAACTAGTTTTTGTTATGGAGAAAAATATTCTTATTTAAGATCTAAAAATAAGGAATTGGGTTTTTTAATGACATCACATAATTCTCAAATATTGGCAGTTATTTTAATAGTAGATTAATAAAAAATAACACAATGCTAAAATACCCTTGGCCGTATGAGCATTGTGTTCTTTATAACTTGCAGTTGTTTAATTAATAATTAA
Source organism: Thalassophryne amazonica (assembly GCF_902500255.1). Taxonomy (NCBI): domain Eukaryota; kingdom Metazoa; phylum Chordata; class Actinopteri; order Batrachoidiformes; family Batrachoididae; genus Thalassophryne; species Thalassophryne amazonica. The sequence continues at coordinate 109,555,062 of NC_047107.1, read as the reverse complement.
GCTCCTATTGTCTTACGTACAATTTGTACATGTTCAATAAAGCCCTCTATCAATCAATCATGAAAAATATTTACATTTTAATGGTGTCTGCAGGAGGCATTGCGTGTGTTTACATGAACAAGAGCGGAGGTTGGGCAAATCAAAAAATATTTGTAGGTCACCCTCTGTTCATTTGCAGGTATTATGAAGACAAATTTAACCCATAAGCAATTAGCTTCGAGTTAGCGCGCATGCTAATGTCCGCTAAATGTCTTATAATCACTCGAGAGGTGTTTTTAGGTTCCAAAAACAGCGTTTTCAGTTTTAGAAGTGTTTATTTCTTGCTAGCTTTTACATAATATATGACAAAGAGGTTATATTTACACACAAATGAAACAGAGTTTCCACCTAGCTAACAGCCTGTGATGTCACCACACTAAAGTAAGTCCCTTCGGCTGCTCCCTTGTTTGCACTCGGGGTCGCCACAGCAAATCCAAGTTGGATCTGCATGTTGAATTGGCACAGGTTTCTGCTAAATAGTTTGTAAATCCTTCCAGAGGTGCTATCAGGTTACAAAAACAGCACCGGTACAAGTTCCTAAACCTAACCTGAATAACTGCAGCTTTAAAGTGTAGGTAGCACCAAAAAATGTGCACAAATAATCACTAAAATTGATGAAATGTTGATATTTTAAAAACCCTGAACAATAAAATGATAAATGATAAAAAAAAAATGATGTGTGCAGGTGAAGGATCCACTACATCTGTCTGAAGCCTGCGCTTTATTTCAGCCCCGTTCAGCCCTCAGCCACAGCCATATTGTTGCTACGTGATCAGGAGAACGGCACCTGCTGATTCAAGCCCAAATCAATTGTAAACATGGCGGGGGTCAAGCTGTTTTAGGATGATTTTTTTTTATAGTGTGGAGCTTTATTTTAAAGTCCAGTCTGGAGGACGTTTCTTTCTAGTGTAGAGATTTTTTTTTCCACTAAGGGACTGAAAATATCAGCTATTTTTAAAATAAATATTGTTTCCATCTTGAATACAGTACTGTACGTTAATCACGTATGATGTTGTTATTAAATATTAAAACCATTCATACAAGAAGTAAGTATACGAGGTCTATTAGAAAAGTATCTGACCTTATTATTTTTTTCAAAAACCATATGGATTTGAATCACGTGTGATTACATCAGACATGCTTGAACCCTCGTGGGCATGCGAGAGTTTTTTCACGCCTGTCGGTTACGTCATTCGCCTGTGGGCAGTCTTTGAGTGAGGAGTCGTCCACCCGCTCGTCAATTTTTTTCATTGTTTAGGAATGGCTCAGAGACTGTTGCTTTGTTTTGAAAAAATTTTTTCAAAACTGTAAGGGCACAACTGAGTGGACACCATTCAATAAATTCAGCTGGTTTTCGGTTAAAAATTTTAACGGCTGATGAGAGATTTTGGTCTGGTAGTGTCGCTTTAAGGACGGTCCACGGCGCCTGACGGCGATCTGCGCTTCGAGGCGGCAGCGTCTCGCCGTTTCAAGTTGAAAACTTCCACATTTCAGGCTCTGTTGACGTAGTAAGTCGTCAGAGAACAGAGAACTTTCAGAAGAAGTCGGCATGAGGAGTTTATTCGGACATTCCATTGTTAACGGTCATTTGTAATGAAGAACGTGCGGGCAGAGTCGCATGTCGGGCTGGACCCGACCGCGGGGGGTCGCGGCAGGAAAAACACCTCCTAAGCCTTAAATTAGGATGTTTTCAGCTCGAAACAGGCCGACGACAGCGCCTGGAAGCGCTGCAGGACGTCCCGCTCCGTGGGAAGTCCTTACACCGACAGAAACACCCCATAATCTCTCATCAGCCGTTAAACTTTTCACAGAAAACCAGCTTAATTTCTCGAATAGTGTCCACTCGGATATTCCTCACAGGTCCAGAAAAATTTTGATAAAGCAACGCACGCCGTCTCGAGCAGCGTGTGAAACAAAGGAATTCAGCCGAGAGGGCGGGACCACATCTCACTCAAGGCCTGCCACAGGGGAAATGACGTCACCGACACGCGTGAAAAAACTCACGCATGCGCACAAGGTTCAAGCATGATTGGTGTAATCGCATGTCATTCAAATCCATATAGTTAAAAAAAAAATAAAAGGGTCGGTTTATTATCTAAGAGACCTCGTATAGTCTTACCTGTCCGTTTCAGTGAGATCATCTTTAAACTTATCCACCTTTACAAAATGACGTGAAAATAATTTAATTCCTGGTGCCAGGCTCCAGGGCCACCTATAATCCGTTATTGCGGCTGTTGTTAACGAGCAGTAAAGTCGCTCGTTAACAAGCCGCTTTGCACTGCAGGAAACAGACTCGGAGCACCTCATGTGCTCATAACGTCTCAGTCTGCAAGTGACAACATTATCCCATGATCCAGAATACAAAAAAAAAAAAAAAATCTGAAAATACTCTTTTGTCTCAGTGTGGAGTGGAGCAGCTATGGACACCGTGCAAGTGCGCGTACGTCATCATATGTGTTCCACCTGCTATTCTGCCGGCGAAAATGAACTGTTATGAGACTGAAAACGGTGCAGCTCCGACCGGAACCACTCGGTGGAATCGGGGTTGTCAGTAGCCCGTAAAAATCCATGAATTAATGGAGCTATTAAGATGATGGTTCTCTTGCTGATGCAACTTCCTCCTTCTTCTCCAATGTTGGCACACGCCGGGAAGTTCTTGGTTTTTTAGCGGCACGCAGTTCAAAATCAGAATATTTATCTCTTCAAGAACTGAGCACCAGAAGAGGATAAATTTTAAACTGTTGTTTAATTTTAGTCTTAAATATTCATGAAAACATGGCATTACATGTCAGCTACACTTTAATCTAACCTTCAAGGAGGAGCTAAAAATACAAAGGTTGATTCATAAAAGAATAATAAATTGTACACAGCACAGTTACCATTAGCAGCTCTGAAATGTTGAAGTGGTTATCAAGGAGTAAAACCACATTAGAATAGGCGGGAATGCAAAAAAAAAGGGGGAATTTTTGCACTTATGAAGATGCATCTGTTTAAAGAAATAAAACCACAGATCCGAACTAAATCAAAAGCTACATCAGCAAATATAGAAGTCATGAAGCCGTGCTGTGAGCTTATCCTTTGAACATCTTACCACATGAAAGCTAATCTGGAGTCATTCCCAACAAGGAGGTTTGCAGAACTGGAAAGATCAGAGTATAATATACATGTACAACTTAGTAGAGCCCGACCGATATATCGGCCTGCCAGTATTCAATCAATCAACTTTTTTCTTGTATAGCGCCAAATCACAACAAACAGTTGCCCCAAGGCGCTCCACATTGCAAGGCAAGGCCATACAATAATTATGAAACACAGTCTACGTCTAAAGCAACATAACCAAGAGATGGTCCAGGGTCACCCGATCCAGCCCTAACTATAAGCCTTAGCGAAAAGGAAAGTTTTAAGCCTAATCTTAAAAGTAGAGAGGGTATCTGTCTCCCTGATCTGAATTGGGAGCTGGTTCCACAGGAGAGGAGCCTGAAAGCTGAAGGCTCTGCCTCCCATTCTACTCTTACAACCCATAGGAACTACAAGTAAGCCCGCAGTCTGAGAGCGAAGCGCTCTAATGGGGTAATATGGTACTACGAGGTCCCTAAGATAAGATGGGACCTGATTATTCAAAACCTTATAAGTAAGAAGAAGAATTTTAAATTCTATTCTAGCATTAAGAGGAAGCCAATGAAGGGAGGCCAACACGGGTGAGATATGCTCTCTCCTGCTAGTCCCCGTCAGTACTCTAGCTGCAGCATTCTGAACCAACTGAAGGCTTTTTAGGGACTTTTAGGACAACCTGATAATAATGAATTACAATAGTCCAGCCTAGAGGAAATAAATGCATGAATTAGTTTTTCAGCATCACTCTGAGACAAGACCTTTCTGATTTTAGAGATATTGCGTAAATGCAAAAAGGCAGTCCTACATATTGTTTAATATGCGCTTTGAATGACATATCCTGATCAAAAATAACTCCAAGATTTCTCACAGTATTACTAGAGATCAGGGAAATGCCATCCAGAGTAACGATCTGGTTAGACACCATGCTTCTAAGATTTGTGGGGCCAAGTACAATAACTTCAGTTTTATCTGCGTTTAAAAGCAGGAAATTAGAGGTCATCCATGTCTTTATGTCTGTAAGACAATCCTGCAGTTTAGCTAATTGGTGCGTATCCTCTGGCTTCATGGATAGATAAAGCTGGGTATCATCTGCGTAACAATGAAAATTTAAGCAATACCGTCTAATAATACTGCCCAAGGGAAGCATGTATAAAGTGAATAAAATTGGTCCTAGCACAGAACCTTGTGGAACTCCATAATTAACTTTAGTCTGTGAAGAAGATCCCCATTTACATGAACAAACTGTAATCTATTAGACAAATATGATTCAAACCACCGCAGCGCAATGCCTTTAATACCTATGACATGCTCTAATCTCTGTAATAAAATTTATGGTCAACAGTATCAAAAGCCAGCACTGAGGTCCAACAGAACAAGCCAGAGATAAGTCCACTGTCCGAAGCCATAAGAAGATCATTTGTAACCTTAACTAATGCTGTTTCTGTACTATGATGAATTCTAAAACCTGACTGAAACTCTTCAAATAGACCATTCCTCTGCAGGTGATCAGTTAGCTGTTTTACAACTACCTCTCAAGAATCTTTGAGAGAAAAGGAAGGTTGGAGATTGGCCTATAATTAGCTAAGATAGCTGGGTCAAGTGATGGCTTTTTAAGTATGGTTTAATTACTGCCACCTTAAAGGCCTGTGGTACATAACCAACTAACAAAGATAGATTGATCATATTTAAGATTGAAGCATTAAATAATGGTAGGACGTCCTTGAGCAGCCTGGCAGGAATGGGGTCTAATAAGCATGTTGATGGTTTGGATGAAGTAACTAATGAAAATAACTCAGACAGAACAATCGGAGAGAAAGAGTCTAACCAATACCGGCATCACTGAAAGCAGCCAAAGATAACGATACATCTTGGGATGGTTATGAGTAATTTTTTTCTCTAATAGTCAAAATTTGTTAGCAAAGAAAGTCATGAAGTCATTACTAGTTAAAGTTAATGGAATACTCAGCTCAATAGAGCTCTGACTCTTTGTCAGCCTGGCTACAGTGCTGAAAAGAAACCTGGGGTTGTTCTTATTTTCTTCAATTGGTGATGAGTAGAAAGATGTCCTAGCTTCACGAAGGGCTTTCTTATAGAGCAACAAACTCTTTTTCCAGGCTAAGTGAAGATCTTCTAAATTAGTGAGACGCCATTTCCTCTCCAACTTACGGGTTATCAGCTTTAAGCTACGAGTTTGTGAGTTATACCACGGAGTCAGACACTTCTGATTTAAAGCTCTCTTTTTCAGAGGAGCTACAGCATCCAAAGTTGTCTTCAATGAGGATGTAAAACTATTGACAAGATACTCTAACTCCCTTACAGAGTTTAGGTAGCTACTCTGCTCTGTGTTGGTATATGACATTAGAGAACATAAAGAAGGAATCATATCCTTAAACCTAGTTACAGCGCTTTCTGAAAGACTTCTAGTGTAATGAAACTTATTCCCCACTGCAGGGTAGTCCATCAGGGTAAATGTAAATGTTATTAAAAAATGATCAGACAAAGGGAGTTTTCAGGGAATACTGTAAGTCTTCTATTTCCATACCATAAGTCAGAACAAGATCTAAATATGATTAAAGTGGTGGGTGGACTCATTTACTTTTTGAGCAAAGCCGATAGAGTCTAATAATAGATTAAATGCAGTGTTGAGGCTGTCATTCTCAGCATCTGTGTGGATGTTAAAATCGCCCACTTAATTATCTATCTGAGCTAAGCACTAAGTCAGACAAAAGGTCTGAAAATTCACAGAGAAACTCACAGTAACGACCAGTGATGGACGATAGATAATAACAAATAAAAATGGTTTTTGGACTTCCAATTTGGATGGACAAGACTAAGAGACAAGCTTTCAAATGAATTAACGCTCTGTCTAGGTTTTTGATAATTAATAAGCTGGAATGGAAGATTGCTGATACATCCTCCGCCCCGGCCCGTGCTACGAGATTCTGACAGTTAGTGTGACTCGGGGGTGTTGACTCATTTACACTAACATATCATCCTGCTTGAACCAAGTTTCTGTTAGGCAGAATAAATCAATACGTTGATCAATTATTATATCATTTACCAACAGGGACTTAGAAGAAAGAGACCTAATGTTTAATAGACAACATTTAACTGTTTTAGTCTGTGGTGCAATTGAAGGTGCTATATTATTTTTTCTTTTTGAATTTTTATGCTTAAATAGATTTTTGCTAGTTATTGGTGGTCTGGGAGCAGGCACCGTCTCTACGGGGATGGGGTAATAGGGGGATGGCAGGGGGAGAGAAGCTGCAGAGAGGTGTATAAGACCACAGCTCTGCCTCCTGGTCCCAACGCTAGACAGTCACAGTTTGGAGGATCCCAAAAAATTGGCCAGATTCTAGAATGAGAGCTGCTCCCTCTAAAGTGGGATGGATGCCGTCTCTCCTAACAAGACCAGGTTTTCCCCAGAAGCCTTTGCCAATTATCAATGAAGCCCACCTCATTTTTTGGACACCACTCAGACAGCCAGCAATTCAAGGAGAACATGCGGCTAAACATGTCATCCCGGTCTGATTGGGGAGGGGCCCAGAGAAAACAACAGAGTCCGACAATTGTTTTTGCAAACTTACACACCGATTCAATGTATTTTAGTGACCCTCCGATTGGCGTAACCGAGTGTCATTACTGCCGACGTGAATTACAATCTTACCAAATTTACGCTTAGCCTTAGCCAAGCAATTTCAAATGTCCTTCGATGTCGCCTGCTCTGGCCCCCGGAAGACAATTGACCAATGGTTGCTGGTGTCGCTAACTTCACATTCTCAAAACAGAGTCGCCAATAACCAGAGTTTGATCCTCGGCGAGTGTATCGTCGATTGGGGAAAAACGGTTAGAGATGTGACGGGTTGACGGTGTACACGGGGCTTCTGTTTAGGGGCTACGCTTCCTCCTCACAGTCACCCAGTCAGCCTGCCTTCCGACTGCACGGGGTCCTGCCAGGGGGGAACTACGGCGGCTAAGCTACCTTGGTCCGCACCGACTACAGGGGCCTGGCTAGCTGTAGAATTTTCCACGGTGCGGAGCCGAGCCTCCAATTCGGCCCAGCCTGGCCCTCCAAAGCTACGAATAAGCTGCACTTATTACAGTACCGTTACTGCTAAAAGAGGCCGAGGAATACTAAACTTTCACACCCAGAGCAGAAAGTACGGGAGAGACAGGAGAAGCCGCCATGCTCAAACGGCTAAGAGCTAGTAGCTACGCTAAGCTAGCGGATTCCCAAACGGGAATCCGACACTAGACAGGCTGTGGAGCAGCACAGGTACGCACGACAACAGTGCTAAAATAAAATAAAAAATCCACTAGACAGGCTGTGGAGCAGCACAGGTAACGCACAAAACAGTGCTAAAAAATAAATAAATAAAAATAAAAATCCACAGGACAGGCTGTGGAGCAGCACAGGCAATGCACGACAACAGTGCTAAAACAAAATAAAAATCCACTAGACAGGCTGTGGAGCAGCACAGGTAACGCACGACAACAGTGCTAAAAAATAAAATAAAAATAAAAATCCACTGGACAGGCTGTGGAGCAGCACAGGCAACGCACGACAACAGTGCTAAAACAAAATAAAAATCCACTGGACAGGCTGTGGAGCAGCACAGGTAACGCACGACAACAGTGCTAAATCAAATCCACTGGACAGGCTGTGGAGCAGCACAGGTAACGCACGACAACAGTGCTAAAACAAATAAAAATCCACTAGACAGGCTGTGGAGCAGCAGGTAACGCACAACAACAGTGCTAAAAATAAAATAAAATAAAAATAAAAATCCACTGGACAGGCTGTGGAGCAGCACAGGCAACGCACGACAACAGTGCTAAAACAAAATAAAAATCCACTAGACAGGCTGTGGAGCAGCACAGGTAACGCACGACAACAGCGCTAAATAAAAATCCACTGGACAGGCTGTGGAGCAGCACAGGTAACGCACGACAACAGCGCCAAAAAAAAAAAAAAAAAAAAAATCAAAATCCACTGGACAGGCTGTGGAGCAGCACAGGTAACGCACGACAACAGTGGTAAAAAATAAAATAAAAATCCACTGGACAGGCTGTGGAGCAGCACAGGTAACGCACGACAACAGTGCTAAAAAATAAATAAAAATCCACTGGACAGGCTGTGGAGCAGGCACAGGTAACGCACGACAACAGTGCTAAAAAATAAATAAAAATCCACTGAACAGGCTGTGGAGCAGCACAGGTAACACAACGACAACAGTGCTAAAAAATAAAATAAAAATCCACTGAACAGGCTGTGGAGCAGCACAGGTAACGCACGACAACAGTGCTAAAAAATAAAATAAAAATCCACTGGACAGGCTGTGGAGCAGCACAGGTAACACACGACAACAGTGCTAAAATAAATAAAAATCCACTAGGCAAGCTGGGAGCAGCACGACAACAGTGCTAAAAAATAAAACAAAAATAAAAACGAAAGCGTTAGCAAGCTAGTTAGCCTGCCAACGCTGATGAAGGCCAGCTGATAAAAGAGCTCCGTCGCGATGCTTCGACCGTTAGAGGTCTTCCTTAGGCGTTGGAGCACAGTGAAAAAGTAAAAAAAAGTAAAAAAGTAAAAAAGTCTTGAAAAAGACTGTTAATTCAAAGAACTCAAACAGCTCAGTTCAAACAGCTAACAGATACAGCAGAACACCGCTGTGCTCCGGAACAGGAAGTCAACTGATGAAACTCCATCCACACCAACCCAGAATGCGTTTTATCGGCTGATATAAGCCCTTTTCAAAGTACTCACTATCGGCTGAAATTTTGCCAATAGAACGCCGATAATTTCTCATAAACAGAACAGTTATTGAACTAATGTTTGTGTTGGCAATGTAAAATGTCCTTGCACCGTTTGTCCAGTAGATGGAGCTCTGGCACCATTCAACAGAGCTGCTTACACCCCTGCTTAAATGTGTTCATCACCAGCCCCCGTAGTTCACCGTCACACTGCACTGCTCGGCTGACAAAAGCATACAAGTAAGTTTATAAGGATGTTGTTTGTAATAACTTTGCGATTACATTCACCCCACATTTCTCCCATTTCAGTTCAACTCAGTTTGATTAACTCAGTTTATGTAGTAATGTGTCAAATGTGCTTCATTGCGCTGGTCACACTTTTTATTAAGCCCACGTTATGTAGACCTTATTTCTAGCATGAAAAACTTTTGTTTACTGCTAAGAAGTTGAAACATTCAGATTCACTGGTCGTCCGGAAGGGTTCTGGGAATTACTGCCGTTCGCCGTTAATCCTCTGGGATCGACGCCGCCGTATACGACGGCTGGGACCAAGCTTTACTAAATTGTAAATAACTTTTTAGTGATATGAGATAGAAACCTACTTTTTTGCTGAAAAGTTAACTCCGCGGACTTACGATCCACCGTCGGCCATCTTGGTACTCCTAGAAGATGTGTGACGACGTGCGCAATGTGAGTGTCCAATCGAAATTGGTTATCCGTCACATGGTTTTCCAAAATCCAATTGTAGGACAGATTTACCTCACGTGATATGGCAAAGATTGCTTTCAGGAGTGATATCTTACTAGTTGGCCCATTTGAATAGCCCCCTAACTGCTCCAATTGCATTTTTGCATTTTTTGAACTTGAAAATTCTTCTCTGTTATAAAGTTAATCAAAATGAGGACAAAGCTTCAGCTTTTAGCTCATACCTTTTTTGTTAAGGGTCCAAAAAATAACATTTTATTCATTTAAAAAAAAAATATCGGCTGATTTATCGGCTATCGGCAAATCAGCCGATTTATCGATTATCTGTATTTTTTTCATCCAAATATCGTTATCGGCATAGGCCTAAAAAAAACCCATATCGTCATGTCGGGCTCTACAACTTAGATCCGCTCTCTGAAAAGCAGTATTTGGTTTTTAAAAAAAGGTCCACTCATCAGGTAGCGGATTAGCAGGAGCAGCTGAGGCTCTAGACACGATGACGGACAGCAAGTTCATTAAAAAAAAAACAAAAAAAAAACTTAAAGACATATTTAAATGTATCAGCAGCCAGCTGAATTTCAAAAGGTCCTGGACGTGTATTTGTAGATTTGGAGACTTGCCTTTGACAATCCACAGGTGGTGCAGCGGTGCAGCAATGCAGCGGGTGTAAGAAGGCAGCGATGGTGGACTTGACAAGTCTAAATGCATTTTAGCAGCCAAAAGTGAAAAGAGAAACTCTACAATGTGTCATTCAAAAGAAAGATGTCCACCTGCATGTCACAGCAGACATTCCCACGCAACAGTTGGACAGATAATAATGGACAGTGGAGAGGAAGAAAAAGCAAGAGAGGAAGGAGTCAAGGGCTTTCATTAAATTGCTTTTCCAAAAAAAATGAGAACCTGAATACAACTGAGGGTTTGAACAGCCCCGTTTGTTGATGGCCAGCAGATACATTTTTCAGAACAAGCAGGAAAACACACACACACGGTTTGCAATTGGAGTATTTTCACCTCAGCCTGTCTCTCAATTACCGCATTCCAAAGAGACTTCCTAGGAGCACGGAGCAGTGAGCACAGGAGAGTTTTATTGTACATGGCACATCCTGGAATGGAGCCATTCTGGGCGGCTGAACATATTCACACACCCCACCCCCACACACCCAAGAGGAAATCTTCACGGCCAAAGCCGCTGAGCACAGTCCACTCCACCTCCCGTGGGACTGCTCAGTGTGACGAGGGTGAGCTGTGTGCTAATTGATGCAAGGGGAGAAGAAGAGCTGAAACAAGGGGAGGGGCAGGCGTGACACAGCAAAGGGGGTTGGCCTTTAAGCCAGTTTTAGTGTGTTTTTGTTGTGGCTTCCCAACACCCAACTGGTGTACCGAAGGACTTTTATGTGGAGACAACCCTTCAGTGAGACTGTGACCTCAGTGGTCTTATTTGTGCTCCCTGAGGAACACCGTGTCATCAAGCCAAATGCTGTCCACGTCTGATGACTGTAATTAAATACAATCGGTCATGGGTCGATGAATGCATCGCGCTTCTGTGTCAGTACAAAATCGGCAACATGTAGCAAGAAAGTGGTAGAACAACTGAGCAGCTCACAAGCTGGTGGACAATCAATACACACAGGGGTCAATCAATAATCCAGGCAGCTGCATGAGCAGGATATAAAAAAACACACAAACACTAACACTGAACAACTTCAGTCTGTGAAATTTATTTTCATTGGCAGAGAAAGAGAGAAGCAATATGAGAATAAAATATATCCCGAGGTCATGCAAGATGATTATGATAGCCTGGAGGAGTGTGTTCCAGCGCTGCTCTTACCACTGCAAGTAGTTTTGGAGTGTGTTTTTGAATCCAAGTGATTCTATGTTGGAAAAGCCATTTGAGTGGGAACTTGTGCCCATTGAACTAAAGTCAGTGAACGCATACACAGGCATTTAAAAGGTGCAGCGTACTTCATTACACAGCCTGTTTTGGCTGTGAAAGACAGATTTCACACAGTCAACGGTATCCAGTTCCTGATCATGGCCACAGAAACATGCCACAAGGCAAAAAAAGTCACAGCTGAGATTCCCACATAATGCAGTGTTTCCTTTCAGATTTTTTTTTTAGCAGTGGGGGCACGCCAGCCCACACCCTCCAACCAACACCACACCCCCAAATATTACATATTACTTCTGTCTCTGAGTTTGCTAACCTTAGGGCCCCTTCACACATAGAGCGAATTTGGTGAATTGCGCAATTAAGTGTGCATGACGCAGGAATCGTATGCAAACTGTGTAATTTCATAGCTGCCTCTAATGCGTCATACACCTGCTGCTTCAACTATTTGCGCACAACAGCGGCTGAAAGACAAAGTGTGTGCTGTGCGAGCCCTCTCGCAGCAGGTGTCGGCCAAATTCCAGCTGACACACACAAACATCTAACACCGCTTGCATGACACTTAGAAAATGTGTGGCCATTCGTACTATCATCACGACAACAGCCTGCAGCCAATCACTGTCATACTCACACTGAAATTTGTCTAAGTGCTCCACGAGTGTGGCTTTGGTGTGTGTGCTGAACTGACAGGAGGTGTGGCTATGACAGACGCAGCTGTAGAGATATGTCATTCTGGACATCCCAGCTGGACAGTACTGTGTTTGGACGGACATGGACTAACAACTGACCACTGTGACGCGTGTGTCTGTTTGCTGTCATCAAGTGGACATCTTTTCCTCAGCAGCTGCGCGATGAAAAGCTGCTGCGTTTCCGCGTGCAGGGAACTGTCGCAGCATTTTTTTTATTTGTTATTTATTTTTTTCTTCACACCAGGTGCACATCGTTACACATCGTGCAGCTGGTGGCACTGTGTTCCAGCGTGCAGGAAGCATTGCACCAGCATCGTGCACGCCTGGCTGTCAGTGTGGTGTTTCGTGTTGCGCACATACCAGCTGCTCCGATGGGTGTCACCCTGCAGTTGTACATATTCGCACTATGTGTGAAGGGGCCTTTAACAATGAAGGAGAATTTCTGAGAAGTTCTCAAAGATACATTCATTCTCATTATTATTCATTGTCTATACGCTCTTACTCCAATTAAGGGTCACAAGGGGCTGGAATCTATACCAGCAGTTATTGGGCAAGAGGCGAGGTCCACTCTAGACAGGCCTGCCAGTTGGGCTGGCACACAGATAGACAAACCCATTCCCACTCTCTCAGACCTACTCGTACAGTCAATTTTAAGTTTGCAATTCACCTGCACATCTTTCAAAGTAGGAGGAAGCCAGAGTGCACAGAGGGACACCATGTGAACCACAGGGAAAACATGCAACAGTGCTAACCATCAAGCCACCATGCTGCTCTGTATATTATTATAGTAGTAGTAGTAGTAGTTGTTGTAGTTGTTATTATTGTTGGACCTTTCTTCTAACGGGTGGCTTTCAACCACTCGCCTCACTGGCTATGCACCTGTACTGTCTCCACCACCACAAAGAAAAAAAGTCACAAAAACAAGAACAAACTGTAAGAAGGGGTATATCATATGCACCATCCATCAGAAACAGATTTTAAGTGAAGAAGAAACTTTAAAACTGGCACCATTTCAGCACTGAGGCTGAAACAAACCATGACACTCCAAGTCCACACTCACACTCCCAAGTGTTGAAAATAGGGCATCTATTGAGTCCTCACAGATCACACCATCGTCCACAAAGTCAAGGTCAGTAAAACCTTCCTGGCATGCAAAAACATGCAAGTTGCTGTACTCCACAATCTTGCCCAACAACTAGTCCAGAAAAGTAATGAGCAGGATAAGAGCCCAGCATATCCCTGAGGAACATCAGAATTCACAGGGAGGAAGTCAGAAACTCTGACTGCACTCCATGCAGCACTCACAGCGCCTGTGTATAGGCGGGGTGGTGATATCCAGCAACTTAATGGGAATTCCACAAATTCTCAAGATGTCCTCAAAGAGCTGCTCGGTCAACCAAATCAAACGCTTTGCAAAAATCAACATCAGCCACAAACATGCACTGCCAATTAGTCCCACAAAGGAGGCAAACTGGAAATAATAACCCCCATATTTCAGCAGATGTGCCTGTTTTGTGCAATGAACAGGCAGTTGTATGTGGTGTCAGTAAACCATGCAACTTTATTTTCTTACTGGCCCATTCACAGATAGAAAGAGACACAAGGAACAGTGAAAAATGGATCATACTGAAGAAATGCCAAGATGACTATGACCCCAAGGACACCTCATGCTGCCTGATTCCACAACCTCACACTTGAAGTGTATTCCAATCCAAATGGTTTATTCCCACCGGTAACATGGTGGATTTGCAACTTCAGAACATTCTTCCAATGTGACCTAAAATTAATATGACAATAATTTTCACTCTTTTTTTTACAGCATTACTGGTTTTGCACTCTATGACCCCTTTATAACTCTCATTTCTTGAGCAAAAGTTTAACTGGACTGTTTTCAAATCTCCTGTTTCAAAGTTAAAATGTGAAAAATTGAATGAATCAAAGCTTTTTACTGCTTCATATGTTTCAAAGCCTGTGGCTGTGTCAATTCATAACTGTAAGACTTAAAGTAGTTGGTGGCACAGAAAGCCCTCTGGTTCAGTTCAACCATTCCATCATGCACATAACTGGTGCGTAGGGGTAAAAATAAATGACAAAAAATAAATGCTGTGCAGCAGAAAATGCAGAGGGAAGCTTGGAGGAAGAGCATTGCTTCTCTTTGTGTTATTTTGCGCAGCATTTATTCTTAGCGTTCACGCACACCATTTATATGCATACAACAAATTACTTTATGATGTGTCATGCCTGTAGGAAAAGTATTTTAACAGGTGTTTTGTCTCACCAAAACATCCGCGGGGGGTACAGTCATGGCATTGACTGTATTGTAAAAGAGGTTTCGATCTCAACGGAATTCTATACAACGGAATATACAAATAATAAATATTTATGAGTTCAATGGTATGAATATTTCATGAGGTGAAAGCTGGAACATACCATTCGCCTCGTTGAATGGTATGTTACAGCTTTCACCGAATTAAATATTCGTTCCACTGAAAGAATGTAAAAACATTATTTGTTTTATATAACAGCTAAAACAGATCCTTGTCATTTGATATTTTATTAATTTAACAGAAAAGGGACTTAGATTATGGTGTTCCACTGCTGCTAAAGTCCAAATTGTGATGTGTAGTCCGGTGATGCAGTGCACTGACTTTGGACTTCCATAAAAAAAGAAGACTTTGTGCAGTTCCTCAGTCCAGCCAAAAATCACGTCAGCTTTTCAGCTTTACATCTGAACAGCTCTTCATGCATCCAGACAGCTTACAGTGGAGTGGATTCTGTGTGTGTTGCAAGAATTAGCACAGACAGTTTGGTCAATGAAATCGTCGTCTTGCTTGTGTTGTCCCACGCGTGTGCTCACACAACTGGGTCGGCGCTTGTGCGCGCGTGTACTACAAAAGACAAAAGACTGTACATCCTCGGTGCAGCCCCAAAAAAATCATGTCAGAAATTAGTCCAGCTTTTCATTCTAACTTCCTGTTAACAGCCTCCAGATAGCGCAGTGGATTTGTTTTGTGTGTGCATGAATGTGTGCCCGTGCACGTGTGTGTGCATGTGTGTGTGTGGGTGTGTGCAGAGTGCAATGGTACCAAACGTATGGTACCAATTTTCCACTCTAAATGGAACCAAACTGCACTCTAAATGCAATGCAACACAAATGGGACGAATAATCCATGTCATGTGACATACAAAGCACCAATCAAATGACAAGGATCCACTCAGCTGTAATATAAAGGTTATTATTATTGCGCAATCCATATTGTGGCACTCTATCACACGGAGATGACACAAAGTTGACACAAAGGTGACATCCTTGCACTGACCACCCCAAAGAAGTGGTCTATTTACCATTTGGACCTAGCAGTGTTTTCGACAGCCTTGGAGAAGACACAACATTTCACAGCAGTCGTAAACACACCTTCGCCTTCAGGCAAACAAATGTTTGTGCTTCCTTGTACCAACCGACTGTCGTACAGTGCAGTTGCCCCGAGCTGTCGGTAAATCTCGACCTACAAAGTGCTGTGTTCCTGCGCCCTTCTTCCTCACTGTAGCCCTGAGCAGCACCACGAGTGACGCTCACCTACCTTCAACAAAAGACTTTCAAACCAGTGTGCAAATCACCCAGACTCTTTCTGTGTTTGCCAACAAAAGCCAATTGTGCCCGCCATAAATTCTCACAGATACCAGCTTAACAAAAGAGTTCTGCTCTGAGTCTGCAGCCCTGCTGAAAATCTGTGCTCCATAAGAACGCCAAGTCCCTTCCATTTTAACCTGACAAACAAATCCAACCTCACTGATATGCAAGAAAACTAAAAACACAATGTGGCTGAAAATATACTTTTAAATTGCACTGTCATTCTCGGAAAACAAATGGCCTTTTTCTTGTCTTTTTAAAAAATTTTTATAAGGAAACATGGGGTTCTGGACAATAGAAAGCAATGTATTCCATTAAAATGACAAACACCACCGCTGGCCTAGTGGCCGTAAATCACCAGGCCAAGAGAACAAAACAAGCCTTTGAGAGGATAACTCTGCAAAATTGATTATTGCTTTCTCTTTCAAGCGGTGCTTCTGCTTTGTGACTTGCACATGACTTGGCAGGAAAAGGACAGCTCCATTCTGGGCCCTGTTCACATGACTGGGATCCCAGAAAAGAGGCACGCTGTCGCTCTGCAGGCGAGGCTTCACTTCTCTGAGCCGGACAGGAGGTAGCAGCGGGAGTTCAACAAGAGTTTTACGAAAGGACGTTGAACAAGTCTCAGCTCAGGTGACTCTTGATGAATAAAGCCACAAGTCAATGATGGTTCTGAGTCACACAGGTAAAGCTAAAGAAAAAAAAACAAACTTCTTGCTTTGGTATTGAAGACAGGAAACAAACCTTTTTGGTTGCCACTTCCACTCAGAAAGATAACAATCTTCCAAGCCTGTTTTCTTTGGACTGAAAAATCCACCTGGCTCAAAACCAGCTTGATATTGGTCCCACATTTACATTCACGCGAAGACCACAGGAAATGGGTAAAAAAAAATAAGGCTCACTCACACACTCATCTTCAACCATTTACACCAATTAAGGGTCATGGGGGGCTGCAGCCGATCCCAGCCGTCATTGAGCGTGAGGTGGGGTACATACACCCTGGACAGGACACCAGTTTGTCGCAGGGCCACATGTAGACAAACAAACACATTCCCTCCCGCACACACACCTACAGACACATTCCCTCCTGCACACACACCTACAGACAATCAGTTCACCTAACATGCATGTCTTTGGATGTGGGAGGAAACTGGAGTAAAATATAAAGCTTTGCAAATTAAATATAATAACAGGCAGGTGTCATGACTTTTTTTCCCCACTTATATGTATGTGAACATATCACAGCTGACTATCTGGTGGACCCACAAGAATTTACTATCACACTTCCAGCACAGACAGTTGAGGAGGAAGCAAAAATTACATTACAATTACATTTTCCAATAGTGTGCCCGCAGGCTTGTCATAAATATTTTGGTTTGACAATTCTAAACAATGCTATGAAGACAAAGGCAGAGCCTTGAAACTGCGCTAAGCTATATTACCTTCTCAATGAGAGGTGGCGCTATACACTCACACCAGCCATTACTACCAACGAAGAAAGCCAAAGCACATTATAAGGGAGGTGATATTTTACTTCACTGCAGTCTCAAAGTACGATCCAACAGCCCCCCGTGATAGTGATGAGAAGCTTTATTGAGCATCTCCTTGAAAAGACAGTGTAAAGAAAGCACATCTTCACTGCTGTTAGTCAGCTTCACAGACCACAAAGCTCGGCCTCACAAATTAAACCACTCAACGGCATGTTTGCAATTTAAGAGCAGTGTTCTCTCTGTAAGATTAAAAAATGACCACATTTATCTTGATGTGTGATGAATAATCAGACCCATCCATCCATCCATCCATCCATCCATTTTCGGAATCCAGCTACTCCAGTTAAGGGTCACGGTCCAACATGTCGCACTGAAATTATAACAACTTGGATTTAGGCTGTTGGTGACCATCCAATGACACACTGGGATTATTTTGCGCAAGCCTCAAAGTATACGGCATTTGCAACAAACAGCTGCAGAGACTTCCAAAAACAAAGTACTCTTGAATACTTGTTTTTCAGAGTATTTCTGACTGCATTTATGTAGCTTTGAGGAAAACGTCCCAGCGAACGCGTGAATGGAATGTAGTAGCTAACCTTAAGAATGGAGCCACAGTTACTTATGCAAAGTTTCCTTAAGTGTGATGTCGTGTTATGAGTTTGGTGAGTAGCAGCCGCTCTAGACTGTGAGAAGACTTAGTACGTGTGCACCTCCATCTTGAATGCAGCCTATTAAAAAGTCTCTGGCAGAGGCTCAGCTTTGTGCACGCTTATAAGTGTTGTCATCGATATAACTGTGAAAAATCTAAGAAATACATCTGTGCGATCAGACAGCCTGAAAAACAGTGGAGAGGTGCGCATGCACGTTCACAGTGGGAGCTATAATGGGGTTAAAATAGCATGCTGCTCCAGTACAGAGAACAAACTCGGCACACATCGAGATCTACGAAAACAGACTCTCTCAAATGTAAAGATTAAATATGTAAAGTCCACACCATCAAAGAAGTCACCAAGCATGAATCATGCAAGACTGCTAATCGGAGAATAATCTTCAGGTCCACACCATCAAAGAAGTCGTCAGCGTGGATGGCACGTGATCGCCAGCTGAAGAACAATGTTCCTCGCCAGCTCCACCGTCAGCTCCTCACAAAGTTCTCTTTTGGCATGTTAGTTAGAAAGTCTGTTATCACCTGAAAATAACGTATTCTGACTTTTTCCACTGTAAGAAATACACCTATATGTTCAGTCAACCTGTAAAAACAGCATCGTGGAGACGTTCCATGTGCACATTAAGGGCTGCAGTAAAATAGCATCCTGCTACACAGACAGCACAGTCAGCACACATTAGGATCCAAAATCTGACAGACTTTGAAGAAAATTAAGAGTTTTGGGGAGAAATATGTCATCCCTCTTTATATAACTCTTTATATGATCCTTGTCATTTGATTAGTGCTTTGTATGTCACATGACATGGAGGAATTCATCCCATAAATTTGTGTTGTATTGCATTCAGAATGCGGCTTGGTTCCATTTAGAGTGCAAATTTGGTTCCATACGTTTGGTACCACTGCACTCACGTGCACGCACACATGCAAGCGCGTACGTCCTCGTGCATGTGCGCACGTGCCATCACGCACACACATGCACGCGCACATCCTCGTGTACGCGCACATCGCGTGCAGGTGCACATGATCGCGCAGGAGTACGTGCACGCCCACACATGCTCGTGCACGCACATGCACCCACACATGTGCGTGTGTGGGCACGCACACACAAAACCACTCCACTGTGCTGCCTCGAGGTTGTTAGCAGGAAGAGAGAAGAAAAGCTGGATTAATTTCCGATGTGATTTCTTTTTTTTTTTTGCTGCACTGAGGACGTATACAGTCTTATTTTTGTTGTTCACACATGCACAAGTGTCAACCAGGTTGCGGGACACGACTCTCCTGAGACATAATTTGAGCTAACTGACACTGCTAATTCTTGTAAGGGACCTGTCCCACTGGCGTTTAGGAGGATTTGTGTATGGATTGCGTACAAAATTGTCTCATATTCGCTTAACATCCGCAATATGCGTGAAACATGCTTGTATGAGTCGGCTGACACCCGCACGTCTGCAATTATCCGCAGAGGCACGTTTTTCCATTACCAGGATTTTTGAGCTGCACAAAGGCCAAGTGGTTAATGCGCTTGGTTTCAGTGCAGAAGGATCCGGGTTCAAATCCCACCCCTGCCACATTTCTCCATGTAATGTGGAATTGTGTCAGGAAGGGCATCCAGTGTAAAACCTGTGCCAGTTCAACATGCAGATCCACCTTGGATTTGCTGTGGCGACCCCGAGTGCAAACAAGGGAGCAGCTGAATGGACTTACTTTTACTTACAAAATTTTGGCTGTTGTGTCTCACAATCCAAATTGGTGTTGTTCCAAGCAGTACATTCCCTCTTCTTATTCCAGAATCTTTCAGTTTGAGAGCATGATTTCTTAAATATATGTGGTGAAGAGGCAGCACGGTGGCTTGGTGGTTAGCACTGTTGCCTCACAGTGAGGAGGTCATGGGTTCAATTCCCGTGGCCTTTCTGTGTGGAGTTTGCATATTCTCCCCGTGTTTGCGTGGGTTTCCTTTGGGTGCTCCGGTTTCCTCCCACATCCAAAGACATGCGGGTTAGGTGGATTGGAGACTTTAAATTGTCCTTAGGTGTGCGTGTGGGTGTGTCTGTGTTTGTTTGTCTATTTGTGGCCCTGCGACAGACTGGCGTCCTGTCCTGGGTGTACCCCGCCTCACGCCCTATGACTGCTGGGATAGGCTCCAGCCCCCCACGATCCTTAATTGGACTAAGTGGTGGAAGATGGATGGATGTGGTGAATAATCACAATAATCAGGTCCATCTATCCATCCATTTTCTGAACTCACTTATTTCATGTAAGGGCCACAGAGGGCGTATTATTTATTCATCACAATTTTATTCAATTTTTTTGTAAGATAACTAGCTGAGCTGGCCTTGATTTTCTTGAGCTACTCTAGCAGCTAGAGTACTGACGGGGACTAGAAGGAGAGAGCATATCTCACCCATATTGGCCTCTCTTCATTGGCTTCCTGTTAATTCTAGAATAGAATTTAAAATTCTTCTTCTTACTTATAAGGTTTTGAATAATCAGGTCCCATCTTATCTTAGGGACCTCATAGTACCATATCACCCCAATAGAGCGCTTCGCTCTCAGACTGCAGGCTTACTTGTAGTTCCTAGGGTTTGTAAGAGTAGAATGGGAGGCAGAGCCTTCAGCTTTCAGGCTCCTCTCCTGTGGAACCAGCTCCCAATTCAGATCAGGGAGACAGACACCCTCTCTACTTTTAAGATTAGGCTTAAACTTTCCTTTTTGCTAAAGCTTATAGTTAGGGCTGGATCAGGTGACCCTGAACCATCCCTTAGTTATGCTGCTATAGACGTAGACTGCTGGGGGGTTCCCATGATGCACTGTTTCTTTCTCTTTTTGCTCTGTATGCACCACTCTGCATTTAATCATTAGTGATCGATCTCTGCTCCCCTCCACAGCATGTCTTTTTCCTGGTTCTCTCCCTCAGCCCCAACCAGTCCCAGCAGAAGACTGCCCCTCCCTGAGCCTGGTTCTGCTGGAGGTTTCTTCCTGTTAAAAGGGAGTTTTTCCTTCCCACTGTAGCCAAGTGCTTGCTCACAGGGGGTCGTTTTGACCGTTGGGGTTTTACATAATTATTGTATGGCCTTGCCTTACAATATAAAGCGCCTTGGGGCAACTGTTTGTTGTGATTTGGCGCTATATAAAAAAATTGATTGATTGATTGATTGATTGTTGTGTCTCACAGCCCAAAGAGGTGTTATTCCGTGTATTATAAAAGCCACATTACCTGTTTTTATTCCAGAATCTTTCAGTCTGAGAGCATGATTTCTTAAACATGTGTGGTGAATAAAATCCATGTTTTTTTGTAAATCTGATTATTCCAATTAAAGGTTGGGGTAGTGGAGGGTGGTGGAGCCTATCCCAGCAGTTATTGGTTGAGAAGCAGAGTACACAGTGGAAAGGAAGCCGGAGCACTTTAAGGGAACCTACACAAACACGGAAAGAACATGCAAACTCCACCCAGAAAGATGGGATGTGACACTGCAACAGTTCTAACCACTAAGCCACTGTTCTGCCCTAATCATGCCCAGTAGCAAAAACAAACAAACAAAAAAAAATCTTTTGTAATTTCTGCAGAAACACGGAACAAGAAAACATCTGCTTGTTGCTCACAGTTGATATTTGTATTTGTGAGTTGTTAATTCCCCCAATAATTGCAGTTCTTGTTGTTGAGCAGTATGTTGCTGTTTAGCCATGGAAGGCGGGAAATGAGTTGGAATCTAGTGTTTTTAATTATCCTTCAAATGCTTCCTGCACTCAGCAGATGTTGGGCTGCAGGGCAGTCAGCCGAGCAGCAGGGCTCCTGCATGCTGCAGACAGAGTTCAGGACTTCCTCAGGCTGGGTGGTACACCGCTTTTAAAATACGAAAGTAGATATCAATATGAAAAATACATGCATCGAAACATGAAAGAATTATATTATTGGACTTTGTTGTTAATTAAACTAGATGATTTAGTGAACACTGGTTCAAGGATCACGCAGGAAACAAATTACACTTGCAGGCTAGAATATGTACTTGGAACTACTGCATGCTGTTTTGTTTTTAACAATATTTCTTCAGGGCTTTCAGGATATGAGGAACAATGCCAATCTTGAAACGTGAGTGGCAGCTTGATGCTGCAGCTACAGTGTTGTCAGTATCGGACTAATCAAATGCAAATTGCCCAGAAAATATGTGTCCATCAATCATGAAGAAATACAAACAGCGTGGTAGTGTGCAACATAGAGAATCCACATGATGACAATTGTAAGTGAATATTATACTACAACAATGTATTTTTTATGCTTTTCATCACGTTAATAAGAGACTGCTGCATAATACCCTGAAAACTTGCTAAAACAATTATAATGAATAATCCGTGTCTGCTACGTTTAATCTGCGTGGAATTTAATAAATGCAAACCGTATTTCAGACATCTTATATATATTAGTCTGGAACAAAGAGGACAAACAGTGTTGTAAAGAACAATAATCAAGACGTTAAAGAGCAAACTTTACTTTCCTCCAGAACGACATGATCAGGAAGCGAGCGTAGCTCACAGCAGCTCCCATTGAAAATAACAGAGAGACAGCCTGTGATTCTCGCATGTTTACATAAAACAAATGCAATAACAATGTCTATAACCCCAGAGAATATATTCACAAGAGTTTTAGGCACAATATAAAAATAGCTTTATGTTGCGATGTTAATGCTGTTGTCTGTGTGCAGCAGTTAAAGTGCAGCCTGATCAGAGCGTCTCAATGCAGTTCTCAATGTTACTGAGATCTTGCAGCGCGGCGACCTCTCTGAGGCTTTGCAGGATTTGAAACCTGAAAAGGATGGATGTGCCTTCTGGCAAACTGTAGGGTAATTTCATGTTGTCTTTTTAAGAAAATCCTCTTCTCTTCCACTCCACTATGAAGCTGTATATCTGGGGATGCAACAAAAGTACAAAAGGAAAACCTAACCTATGGATTCCATAGCGCGAAACAGATAAGAGTCTGTGATTCTCCCTGGACATGGACACCAGTCCATCACAGGTCACTTCTCCAACCAACAGCAGTATCAGTAAGTATCCTTTCCAAGGACACAGACAAGCAGTTTGTCCAGCAATGAAACCCAGGCCTACTTTTCTAACACTTAAAAATCATAAAAGCCACATCTAATGCTCCCAATGCCTGAATCTCCAACAGTGGATTACAAATTTTACAGAAGTCAAATCACAGTTTGCAAAGGAAACTTTGTCCTTGTCTGTTCTGTTATGACTCATCTGGTCCTGCACACCACTCTCACTGTCTGTTTGCTCACACTGTCTGAGTCACCATCAGCCTTCAGCATGTATCTGTCTCTGTACTACTAATCAGCATCTTGTTTCTGATAGCAGTGCCATTATTTCTCAAGATATCTCATGTCAGGAAAAGATGAGTGGGGAAAAAATGAAGTTCAAAGAAAAAATGAAGATGGTTGGTTGGTTTTTGGTTGGATGGTTGAGTCCTCCCAGGTCTTTGTGGTGACTTACACCAAATGCGATATGTCAGTGAAGGTTGACACCAAAACTGCTCTTAAACAACAATGGAAGGCTTTTGGCAAAGGTCAATGTCAAGGAATTAGATTTTGGAGCAAACTGCCCTATAAATACCCTGGCAAGGTTAGCAAGAGGTCAATTATTTGGGTGAAGGTCTCAGTCACTGGAGACAAATGTCAGATTGTCATAGCTTTAGTGTCTTCACACCAGCGGATAATACCCCTTAGTACCACAAACACGACTGTTACAGTACAGTTACACAAGTCCACTCCATGAAAGTCCATTTAAGAAGCCATCAAAGTCAGAGGGACTTTTTTCTTACCACTGTCGCCTGTGTGCTTGC
This sequence comes from Thalassophryne amazonica, assembly GCF_902500255.1. Taxonomy (NCBI): domain Eukaryota; kingdom Metazoa; phylum Chordata; class Actinopteri; order Batrachoidiformes; family Batrachoididae; genus Thalassophryne; species Thalassophryne amazonica. Next base: position 109,531,249 of record NC_047107.1, on the reverse strand, counting down.
TCTGGGGGTTGGTAAGGTTAGACCTTACTTATGTGAAGCGCCTTGAGGCAACTTTGTTGTGATTTGGCACTATATAAATGAAAATAAATTGAAATTGAAATTAAAGTCTAATAATGCAGAACCGGAACAGAGTATCAGCGAAGCAGTCTGCTCCTCTATGCATAAGAACTACTAAGAACACATCCTTAGCAAGAAGATCCAAAAAGATTTGTTATCATCCAACACAGCCAATTTCTGACACTCTCTCCCACAGTCCGATTTTCATTTCCAGTCACGCTGCAGAAAATGAGGGTCGTCATGGTGAGAACAGCCACAGAAGCATGCTTTGAAAACAGGGCGCGGCGCTCCCTACTCACCAAAATCTGAAAGACACTTTTTAATCCGAGACATGGTGTTGAATTTAACAAAGCCAATGAGCTGGTGGTGTGCCAAATGTCTTGGCCAGTAAGTGAATGCACCGAGTGGGACTGTACTCAGCGTGGGGCCAAATGCAGCTTACAAATGTTTGAAACAGCACAGAGTTTTCGGTGTCCACAAAGATCCCGCACCCTCGAGGGCAAGATGGACAAAAACTGTCAGCAGCTGTAGATTAAGAAGATAATTTTCTTTGTCACCATTTTAAATAGCATTCAGATTAAGTATTCACAATTTTATACTGCAATATAAAATTAAAATTGCCTGTTATAGCAAGAAATTGTAGGTTTCGAACCATTGTGGCAAAAAAAGACGCCAAGACACAATAAGATACTCAGTTTCCCAGCATTCAGTTCATGATTTAAAGGGCAACTGCTAGTTAGGTATGTATGTTTGTGTTAGTTTCATGGAGCTGAATAAATGTGGTAGACCTTTAACTGTGACTCAATGTCCCAAAAATGACAAAATTCAAAATGGAAACAGACGTACAGTGATGGCATAGGCAACAAGAGAACTACAGACAAAACTGGACACTTTTCACAGAAAAGGACATGAGAATGTCAATATAAAGACATGATGGTATGGAAAGATGTTTTCACTTTGCACTGATTATAATACATGGAGATGGACTGATTGTCTTCCTGGGTGGTTGCGAAGCAGGACCCAAGGCGGTTCTGTGGTGCGGTGGATGTGGCAATGCATGGCACCAGGTAGGACTGTACCGTACGGGTGAAGATAAATGCCACCCAATGAGAAGAAGTTGTATATATTGCTAACCAGTTTAGAAGGAGTTGGAATTTCTGTGCAATAAATAAACCTGTGGCCTACTTCAATTTTATTATTCATCATTTACTTAATTTGAGAACTACAACATAATGACCAATTTATAATTAGATTTAATGAAGGGCCGAAGGCAACTGGTGCACTTATTTCTCTTCACAGTTTAATATTTAGAAGAGAAGCTGTGCTACTGTGCCCATCAGCCAATCCAGCGAATAATACACGTGGTACTTACAGTGGGATAAAAAAAACAACAACTCTGTGCACCGTACAGTGTGTGAGGAGCAAAGAATCTCAGCAGCGACTGATCAGTTTAATCTGCCACTAGAATCGGTTCTTTGTGCGTTCTGAGTGACGGAGCATCAGATAAGACAAAATGATCGAGTGAGGCTCTTTGAGTGGCTGCTGCGCCCGAGCTGCTGGAAGCTCACGATGACAAATTGAGACACGTGTTTTATCCTCCCTGCTGTGAACACACGACACATGCGTCGCTAACGATCCGACAGAGTCTGACAAAGCCGCCGGGTTTCAGATAATCTGAGGACAAACATCGCCCGAGCGCAGGAACTTCAAACGTAGCAATCAAGCTGTGTTAACAGAAGGGTAAAGCGACCCAGAGCTGGGTTCAAACACGTATAATGTATCTTTATTGCAGGGCAGAAAGCTAACAACCTGGCATTCAGCCGAGCTATAAACAGGTCCTGCTGCAAAAATCATGACTCATACATTCCTTTACACCTCATTTACACAACATCAGCAGTGTTGAGTTCGCTGAAATGATTGACTTATTGCTTCTGGAGTGGTGACACAAGATGACAAAGGTGCCATTTGTATTTGACACCTGCTTTGTAGTGAGAGAAGCGCACGTGTGAACGTGCACCGCTGCAGAGCTGCTCAGCCAAACAGCAGCAGCAGCAGAATATAAGTAAATCATTCCATGACCAACACCGCGCGCGCCTGGAGCAGTGTTCTTGGGAATCACACGGTCAGTCTGCTGGAGCATTCAGCCGGAGCCGAACACACACACACACACACACACACACACACACAAACTCAGTGTCACCGAGCATGGACACAGCAGCACCGAAACATGATACACACACACAAAAACCGCATCCTCAAAGCAGAGCTCGGAGCAGCTGTGTGGGGAAACGGCCAGCTCATGATTTAGTGTGAGTCAATATTTTGAGGTATCAAACTAATATTTTCTCTTCTGGTACCACTTCCTTCAATCAGGACACCAGACGGCAGCAATATTAATACCACATGATTATTGTGACATGATTATTTTTGACACACAAATCTGTGCTGGTCAGGGATGTGTCCATGTAAATATTGAACAAGTTGTTGGGTTGGGTTGTGGAAACCAGTGGCTGAGGTGTCTTTGTCTGCAAGGAAAGGTTCACTGACCTTTCACCCTATCACTTGGCTGCGAGGCGTCTGGCTACTGTCGGGAGGTGGGGATGGACCAGTTGTCTGCTTGGGTGGTTGCAATCCAGAACCCAAGTCTGGGTTGTGGTGTGTTGGATAGAGCGATGTGTGGCACCAGAGCACCTGATCCAACCTGATCTTTAAAAAAAAAAAAAAAAAGGCATTGTGTCTGTATGCCACTGCTTCATATTGCACATTTGTTGCTGTTGTTGTTGTTGTGTCGGCTACTTCCATTTGTTTGGGGTCACCGCAGAGGATACAGTCAGATCTGCACTGGTATTTGGCGCAAATTTCACACTGGATAGCCTGCAGAAACACACACAGCCCCTGGTGTTCCAAAGAGGTCTCCCATCCAAGTACTAAGAGATCTGACGGGATCAGGCTTACACAGAGCAGAGCGGCTGCCCGTGTTGCAGGTTTGTGAGAGTAAGTAAGTAAGCAAAGTTCATTTGTGTAGCACCTTTCAAGATAAAATCACAAAGTGCTTGACAGGAATTTAAGAAACACAGAAATAAAAACACAGAAACTAAAAACAACAATAACATAAAACTAGTTAAAAGCAAGTCTGTACAAATGGGTCTGGAGCTTGTCCTTAAAAGTTCCAACAGAGTCAACGGAATGAAGCTGCAGTGGCAGTGGATTCCACAGTTTGGAAGCCACAACCTCAAATGCAAAATCCTTTGGTCTTCTTCTTGGTACAACCAACAGGTTCTGGTCTGAGGACCTCAGAGACCTGCTTGTTACATAAAGGTGCAAGGGTTCACTGATGCAGAAAGACATTTGACCGTGCAAAGCTCTAAAAGTCATCACTAATATGTTAAATTGGGAGCTAGCGAACAGTGGGGAGAGCTCCAAATTTTGCTTGCATCTCCAGCCAATGAGACTGCTGTATCTCAAAAAATGAACTGCAATACAGCTCTTAATCCAGGTGTTGCACCAAAGCAAACAACAGCACTGCAAATGAACAACAAGAAAAAAATATTAAGTTCTCAATATTGTTCCCTTGCAAGTGTAAGAAGATGATCATGCATTCCACGTCTGAGAAGAGCCACATCCTGGCAAATCATTCTGTGCTATTTGTTGATGAAATCACTTCTACTTGTGAGCAGGGCTGTAGTTGGCTTTAGTTGCTTTCGACGCTACACCACTAGAAGGACTTGATTGAAGGCGGCTACAAAAGTAAAAACAAGAAGGTTCATGTCGACTGATCATATCATTAAATTGTTTCCTCTTTCTGTGCTTCATCCTTATTTCTTTTGGCAGGTCCCGTATTTATTGCAGCAGGCGTAGTGCTGCATAGCACACTTGTTTGGTGCTTTTCTGTTTCATTTTATTCACTTTGTGCTGCCCCACTTGCTCCTCTCCATTGCCCTTTGACTTCCTTTTCTGTAGTTTTTTAACAGCTGGAAAGCCTGGAGCTCAGTGAGATTGATAGAGTGATCCATGTTTTAGCTTCACATTTCAAAGCACCATGTCAAGCCAAGAATAGCTCTGAAGAGATTTGAGTATAAAATACAAGTCAAATCAGGTTTGAGAGCATGGGCTGATGCTGCATGTGAGCACATCCACCACAGAACTGGCATGAGTCCTGACTGGCAACCACCCAGCAAGACAACCGGCCCATTTCCAAATCTCAAAAGAAACCAGCTACACTCACCGGCCACTTTATTAGAAACACCTGTTTGATTGCTTATTAACACAAATAACTAATCAGATAACCACATAGCAGCAACACAATGCATTTAGGCATCTAGAGCGGCAGTTGTGTGGATGAAAATACCTTGTTGAGACCAGAGGAGAATGGGCAGATGGGTTGAATGCGCGACTGAGTCATTCTATCATGTCAGTATGGACCAACACATTCAAGGATTCTTACCAACATGTTGTTGAATGTATGCCATGAAGAATGAAAGCAGTTCTGAAGGCAAAAAGGGAGTCCAACCCGGTACTAGCAAGGTGTACCTTAAATTATGATTATTTACAGTTTAAGTATGAACTTTAATATAATTTACTATTAATATAACCAATTGGCTGTTGGACTGGCAATCACTGTGTCTTGCATAATGCCCACTCTGACTGAAAATTGTTTCCTCCCATTCGTTCCTCATTTGTTTTGTTGTACGGTCAGTCACAGTCAGTCAGAGCTGCGTGTCGTCAGAGCGAGCTGCAAAAAGTTTGTACCTGAGTTTTCAGAGGTGGGGTTTGTAGTTGCCATCTGCCACGCCGGTGTTTGCCAACCCGGACAGTGGGAATACCACCTCAACCGGCAACTTAGCCCAGCGACTGGACAGCAACAACGTCCGAGGCCCAACGTGGTGAATTCACTGAGGCCGCGCGCTGCGTCACGAGTGCCGCTTCCCCGAGGCCTCGTGCAGCCACCGCGGATCCATCAGCGCGGAAACACCGAGGCCGCGCGGCACCAGCGCAGTGCAGATCCATCCCGGTGACAAACAACGCAGGCTGTTAACATCGGCGATCGACAAGCTGCTCATAAGCCGACCATGGGGCCTAAGAAGGTTCTGACAGCGGAGGAAGGTGACGATATTAAAAAATCTCTGGACTTTTTATCAGAGGAGATTTCTGTTGTGAAGCAGCAACAGAAATCAATCATGGATCTGGTGGAGGAGGTGAAGGCATTACGGCTCCAGAATGCCGAGAAAGACCGGCATCTGGTGCAGCTGGAAAATAGAGTGGCTGAATTGGAGCAGTACACCAGAATTAACGACGTCATCATCACAGGTCTTCACATCAAACCACGGTCCTACGCACGGGCGGTAACAGATGAGAGCGGAGGGGAGCCCAGTGAACAGGAGGTCAGCTCTGTGGAAAAACAGGTTGCTGATTTCCTCCTATCTAAAGGTATAGAAATGGATTTAAATAACATTGAAGCGTGCCACCCTCTGCCCCGGAGAAATGACGGTGATAAACGAACCGTCATCATGAGATTCATCAACAGAAAACACAAAACAGCACTGTTAAAACAAGGAAGAAAACTGAAAGGGACAAACGTATTCATCAATGAACATCTCACCAAACGGAATGCCGACATCGCCAGGAAAGCACGCTTCTTGAAGAAACAGGGAAAAATCCAGCACACATGGACTTCAAACTGTAAAATATTCATCAAACTGAACGGATCACCAGAACAAGCAAAAGTCATGGCAATAAGGAACATCGAGGAGCTGGACAAATATGAACAATAGTGTTTCTTAAAGTGAGGATCTGGACAAATAAGACCAATAAGGTATGAGGACACAAACACATCACAACACCATGACACAGACCAGAGGAACCTATTCATCTACTACCTATTCATCTACATCTGGAGACAAGAAGGATATAACTCAAAGGATTGCTGATCATGGAAAAGTAGAACTGAGAACATTTAAATACACAGACCACAATGTACTGGACTTGGAGCACGATATAGACCCGGACAATAATTTCTTCTCAAATATCAATGACAGTTGTTGCTATTATACAGATGAACAGTTTAATCGGATCATTAAAACGGATAACAAATTATCAATAATCCATTTCAACAGCAGAAGTCTATATGCAAACTTTAACAACATTAAAGAATATTTAAGTCAGTTTAAAAAAATATTTAACATAATTGCTATATCAGAAACATGGATCAATGAAGATAAAGGAATGGATTTTGAACTGGATGGATATGAATTTAATTGTGTAAACAGAAAAAATAAGAGTGGAGGAGGAGTGGCTGTGTATGTGGATAAGAACATGGATTATAAAATAGTAGACAATATGACAACTGTGATTGATAACTTATTAGAATGTATAACTATTGAAATATGTGAAGAAAAAAGCAAAAATGTATTAGTCAGCTGTATATATAGAGCACCAGGATCTAGTATTGAAACATTCACTGACTGTATGGGAAAAATGTTCTCAAAAACTAATCAAAAAACTGTGTTCATTTGTGGTGACTTAAATATTGATCTGCTCAATCCAAATAAGCATAAAATAACAGATGAATTTATCAGTATAATGTACAGTATGAGTTTATATCCAAAAATCACCAGGCCAAGCAGAATTACATCCCATAGTGCTACCTTAATTGATAATATATTCAGCAATGATATTGAGAATAACACTGTGAGTGGATTATTAATCAATGACATTAGTGATCATCTACCAGTTTTCATCGTTTATAATAGAAACCATCGGCGGAATCAGCCAGAGGAGAAAATAAAATACAGGCGAGTGCGGACAGAGGAAAACATGAACACACTAAAGAAGGATTTACAGGAGCAAAACTGGGAAAAGGTATACAGTGAAAGTGATGTTGATAGTGCATATGAAACTTTTTTACAAATATTTACATCATTATATGATAAAAACTGTCCAATTAAACAAGACTACAGAAAACAAAAAATCCAAGCTCGACCATGGATGACGAAAGGGTTACGAAATGCATGTAATAAGAAAAATACACTGTATAGAGAATTCATAAAACTAAAGACTAAAGAGGCAGAAAATAGATATAAGAAATACAAAATAGATTAACTAATATTATACGGGTATGTAGGAAGGAATATTATAGTAACATATTATATAATAACAAAAACAATATTAAAGGAATATGGGATATATTAAATAGCATTATCAAAAATGGTAATAAAAAACAGAGTTACCCTCAGTATTTCATTGATAATAATGTCAAGAAGGAAAATAAGGATGAGGTAGTCAACGGTTTTAATAATTTTTTTGTAAATATTGGACCAAGCTTGGCAGAAAAAATTCCCGATTCCCAACCTGAGGATTGGGATAATAATCTCATAGAAAGAAATCCCTGTTCAATGTTCCTCACAGCAGTGGATGGAAATGAAATTATAGACATTGTGAATAATTGTAAATATAAAACATCTACCGATTTAAATGAAATTGATATGGTGGTGGTAAAACAGGTCATTGAATGGATTGTAGAACCATTAACATACATCTGTAACTTATCATTTCAAACCGGTAAATTTCCCAATCAAATGAAAATAGCTAAGGTTGTGCCGCTGTATAAGACTGGGGATAGACACCACTTCACAAATTATAGACCTGTTTCTTTGCTTCCACAATTTTCCAAATTATTAGAAAAGTTATTCAATAATAGATTAGACAAATTCATAAATAAACATAAATTACTTACTGATAGTCAATATGGATTCAGAGCACATAGTTCAACATCACTTGCATTAATAGAATCAGTTGAGGAGATTACAAACGCCATAGACCACAAATTACATTCAGTTGGAATATTTATAGACCTTAAAAAGGCTTTTGATACAATTAATCATGACATATTAATCAATAAACTTGAACAGTATGGGATTAGGGGGTTGGTGTTGCACTGGGTGAGAAGCTACTTAAGTAACAGAAAACAGTTTGTGAAGTTGGGGGAATATACATCATCATGCTTGGACAATGCTTGTGGCGTCCCACAGGGGTCAGTATTGGGTCCAAAACTGTTTCTAATTTATATAAATGATATTGTCAATGTTTCCAAAATATTAAAATTAGTATTATTTGCAGATGACACAAGCATTTTTTGTTCAGGGGGGGATTTGCAGGAGTTACTGAGGAGGATCAGTATAGAAATGGGAAAATTGAAAATATGGTTTGACAGAAATAAATTATCATTAAACTTAAGTAAAACAAAATACATGTTATTTGGCTATTGTAATACAGACATACAGGTTCAGTTACAAGTCGAGGGGGTCGATATTGAAAGGGTACATGAAAATAAGTTTCTGGGGGTGATAATAGATGATAAGATAAACTGGAAGACTCATATAAAACATATACAAAGTAAACTGTCAAGAAGCATTTCAGTTCTAAACAAAGCGAAACATATTCTGGACCACAACTCACTCCGCATTCTTTACTGCTCACTGGTTTTACCATATTTACAGTACTGTGCAGAGGTATGGGGTAATACTTATAAAGGTACAACACAATCACTATCAGTAATGCAGAAAAGAGCTATAAGAATTATTCATAATACTGGCTATAGAGATCATACAAATCCACTATTTTTACAATCCAAATTCTTAAAATTCACAGACTTGGTTCATTTTCAAACAGTACAAATTGTGTATAAAGCAATAAACAATTTACTTCCAGCAAATATTAAAAATATGTTTTTTAACAGATCAGGGGATTACAGTCTGAGGGGGAAATTTAATTTAAAGCATCAGTGGGCACGAACAACATTAAAAGGTTTCTGTATTTCTGTCTGTGGGGTGAGGATGTGGAACAGATTGGGAGTGGGGCTCAAGCAATGTCCAAGCATGAACCAGTTCAAACAGCGGTACAAAAATATGGTTTTTTCTGGGTATAGGGAGGAGGAAAGGTAATGAGGGTTAGGGTGTTTTTGTTTTTTGCTTCGGCTTGTAAATATATAGTATTTTGTATGTAAGTAGGTATGTGTAGGTGTATATTTATGTTTGTGTATATATATGTGTATATATGTATATGTGTATGTATGTTGATGTGTATATGTATGTGTATGTGTATATATATGTATATATATATATATATATTGATATCGGTTTAGGTGTGTAGGAATTTATGTGTATATGTGGCAAAGGGTATTACTGGTTGTGGGGAAGAAGGGGTAGGGATAAATAAGCTGATGCTTCACCCTACCCCTTTTCGGACATGTTGGGTACACAGTAGGAACTTTTTTGTTGTTGTCTTTACTGATCTATCTTGTAATTGTTGTTGTATCAAATGTTCGAAATAAACAGTTTTCATTCATTCATTCATTCAAAATGAATGGCAGCTGGTTGCTTTGCCTCTGTCTCTTGTAGCTAATGTAAGCAAAGGGTGATGGGGTCCCAGCCATGCTTCACAGAATTTTAAACAATGCTATTGGAGTGCTCCCTGCTGGACAAACTACCTAATGACACATTTCAAACATTCAACATGTTTTCTATATTGTTAATTTGGTTGTAAAACAAAAGTTTTACACCAATATGTTGGCGAAAAGCTCATATTGGCCAATATTATCAGCCAACCAATATATAGGTCCACCCTAAAGACTTGGATCTTCATTCTCCTGCAACGATATCAGCATCAGCTCTTACCAGTTGTCTCTGAATGATAACTGAATGTCTGTACAAGTTCAACACTTTCCACACACACAGACACACGTATGTCAAGGAGGTCAACGAAACCTTGGATTTTAGTCTTCATTCAGGACAACTGTGAACTGAGGGACTCTGAGGTGTTTTCCCACATGTATAAACAAACAAGTCATTAGACTGCAGAAACTAATCAAAATGTAATTTGAAACAGGTTTACAAAAGTGTTCTCCAGGTATACTCAACAAAAATATAAACGCAACACTTTTGGTTTTGCTCCCATTTTGTATGAGATGAACTCAAAGATCTAAAACTTTTTCCACATACACAATATCACCATTTCCCTCAAATATTGTTCACAAACCAGTCGAAATCTGTGATAGTGAGCACTTCTCCTTTGCTGAGATAATCCATCCCACCTCACAGGTGTGCCATATCAAGATGCTGATTAGACACCATGATTAGTGCACAGGTGTGCCATACCAAGATGCTGATTAGACACCATGATTAGTGCACAGTTGTGCCTTAGACTGCCCACAATAAAAGGCCACTCTGAAAGGTGCAGTTTTGTTTTATTGGGGGGGGATACCAGTCAGTATCTGGTGTGACCACCATTTGCCTCATGCAGTGCAACACATCTCCTTCGCATCATCCGTGAAGAGAACACCTCTCCAACGTGCCAAACGCCAGCGAATGTGAGCATTTGCCCACTCAAGTCGGTTACGACGACAAACTGGAGTCAGGTCGAGACCCCGATGAGGACGACGAGCATGCAGATGAGCTTCCTTGAGACGGTTTCTGACAGTTTGTGCAGAAATTCTTTGGTTATGCAAACCGATTGTTTCAGCAGCTGTCCGAGTGGCTGGTCTCAGACGATCTTGGAGGTGAACATGCTGGATGTGGAGGTCCTGGGCTGGTGTGGTTACACGTGGTATGCAGTTGTGAGGCTGGTTGGATGTACTGCCAAATTCTCTGAAACGACTTTGGAGACGGCTTATGGTAGAGACATGAACATTCAATACACGAGCAACAGCTCTGGTTGACATTCCTGCTGTCAGCATGCCAACTGCACGCTCCCTCAAATCTTGCAACATCTGTGGCATTGTGCTGTGTGATAAAACTGCACCTTTCAGACTGGCCTTTTATTGTGGGCAGTCTAAGGCACACCTGTGCACTAATCATGGTGTCTAATCAGCATCTTGGTATGGCACACCTGTGAGGTGGGATGGATTATCTCAGCAAAGGAGAAGTGCTCACTATCACAGATTTAGACTGGTTTGTGAACAATATTTGAGGGAAATGGTGATATTGTGTATGTGGAAAAAGTTTTAGATCTTTGAGTTCATCTCATACAAAATGGGAGCAAAACCAAAAGTGTTGCGTTTATATTTTTGTTGTAGTTTGAAACACAAGAAAAAAAAAAAATGCTAAACCAGCAGCTCTGGAAGCAGCACACAGTATGAAGTCTCAAGCAAAGCGAGCACAAAGTTGTAATTATACAGAGTGGAGAGCAATTAGATGGATCAGGGCAAGCCCGTTTAAATGACACTTTGGACCGTTCATTACGCGCTGAGCTATAAACGGAGACCGTCAGATGTCATGGAAGCCCGTAAAGGGCCTCTTGAACTGCGTGGTCATCAGATCTGCCTCTGTCCTCCTCCTCTGGCGCCTGTTATCAAATGAGGCAGCGTGTGCAACGTGATACACGCTGTGCAACCAGAGCAGCAGCCAGCAGTTACAAGCACAAAATATATTACCATCACCATAATGGGAATCCATAACAGTGATTACCAGAATCTCTCCTGCAAGCTCGGCATGCAGAGGAAAGCAGCTCTGTGAAAACTTTATTATCTAATCACAGTGCTGAGCACGGTGTCAGCGAGGCGGACGTATTTTTGGAATCTAATGACTCAATTGAAACTCTGATTCTGGGAGACACATGATTGAAAATCATTGTGATGCAGAGACATTGAGTGTTATTTTCAGGCTGTCACTCCAGATGTCAAAATTGAGGAACTGTGATGAAATTCTGCTCATCTGGAGTGTTCCCATACTGTATTTTAACACTTGGAAATAAGACCGCTGTCTGTCCTGATATATCAAAGCTTGGCTTCATTCAAAGCAGCCAGCTGGATCAAGTTTTGCTGCTCTCTAATACTCTGTTCCGCTATGGTTGGCACTTGTACAAGAAAAGGGTGAGCGCAGTGCAAGCCCAGCTCTCCGTGGCATTTAAGCAGCCTCTTATTAGCATTTCAGAACGAGCCAAAGCAATAACAAACACCATAGGTGTTTTCATAGCAGTGGATATGTGACCATACCCACGATGAGAACAGTTTTACCCATGCCCATAGTTTAGCCCATGATGAAATTTCTCTGTCTCTCATTTAATTAAAAAATAACAAAAAGCAGTTTAAAGCTAGAGAAAGCTAGAGCTGGTCGTTCTGGAGAGCTAGCAAGAGAGCTAGGAAGATTTGAAAGTAGCTCCTCCTCTAGGTTCCACCCCCTCCCCCCTACCCCGTCAGTGCTCCGTCCAAAGCCACGCCCCCACAAACTTGAATGCGCATCTGACGGTGGGACTCAGCGGGGCAGAGAAGAGCCGGCTTAGCCATTTCAGCATCGACCAAACTAGCTTTTGGGCTAATACGAGCTACAAAAGTAGCCAAGTTGGCAAATCTTATATGAAAATAACAAATCCCCCCAAAGCAAAAGTAATTACCTGTCCAAGAGAAAGAGCGCAACCTCTGCGTCACTTTTTAGGCCCTTCAGATGCCTCAGTTGTTTCCACCAAGAAAATGCAGCACCGATGTTGAGTCTTGTCTGACCTCTTGCTTTATCCTGAGTCTTTTTCATCGCAGCCTTTTCTGCCTCCGGCTTTCTTTTCCTTGGCTTTCTGTTGGGGTGAGCTGTTAAACGTAACGGTGGAAGTGGTAGTTTCGTCTGTATTCCCTCTGCCATTGTACCGAAGTGAATTTCTTTAGCGAAATGAGATGAGTGTGCACGTGCGGGGTGGGGGACGACAGATGGAGGCCTTGAGCCTGGTGCTACGAGCAGGAAGAACTAGACATGAAGGCATCTAATTGGTTTTTTGAGAGCGGACCGCGGGGCTTATAGTGGTTGGAGTTTTATCAATCCTACAGCTGCTACAGACATCTGATTTTTTTTTTTGAATACATAATGTATTGACTACTGTTCGGATACACGGACCATTTCACCCAATATAACAAAAAGTGTTTCTGAACAGAGTTACCTACCCTCGCTTTAATATTGTTTCTTGTTCCACTGCACCAAAAATAAGTACCCAACTATCAAACTGTACACTAGGGCTGTGTAATTAACCGAATTTCGATTGCGATACCGATATTTGTATCAAACGATCTCCAAACTCATATAATCGAGTGAAACGATTTAAGGGCCTTTCATCAGGCCAGTCCATCAATGTGTCCCAAGATGCATGACATCAGATGCGTCGCTTCGGAAGTGGCAAGGGTGTTGTGTGGGCCGCTGAAGAGGAGGTACTGCTGGCCCACCACCACCAGAGGGCACCCTGCCTGGAGTGCGGGCTCCAGGCACCAGAGGGCGCTGCCACCTCACAGGAGCAGCCGGGGTGACAGCTGTCACCTACAACAGCTGTTACCAATCATCTGATCCGCAGCGGTATATCTGCAAGACGTCATCTCCACTTCTTTGCCGAGATATCGCTCTACCGAGGAGGTAACGTATCCAGCCAATCATATTGTCTTTTGACCATAAATACTTTTTTGCCTTCACGCAGAGAGTGAGTAGAACAGCAGGAGACTGTATTGGACCCCCTTTGGATAAGTACTCACATTCCTGCACTAACAGTGTTTTCCTGACGAGAGGTGGAGGTGGTTTTTCCACCATACGTGTTGCTGGGTGCAGGCGCACCCACATCTGACTGTTTCTGTTCCTCGCCAGCAGTACCAGATCCGACAAGCGGAGGCAGTGGCCACCTGGGAGTTCGGGACTTGGCGGCTCCAGTATTCCCGGGGTTCGGTGGCGGAGGAAATCGTGTGGTTCCGGTTCTGCTTTGGACAGACGTCTCCTATCTTCGAGCCTGCCCACATGACACCTTTGTGATTTGACTTTATTGTCTATTATCGTAATCGGTTGTGTTTGTTGTGCTTATTTCACAACAGTAAAAGTGCTATTTGACTTCCTCCATTGTCCGTTCACCCTGCTGGGAGAAGCTTTTTTTCAGCTACTTTTCGGAGTGACGCCGACCGAGGGAGGACTGACGACTTGGTGAGATATCGATCGAACCGCGACAGCGAGCCAATCCGCACGGAGAAGCCGGCCTTCAGGCATCATTCCTGGGCAGAGCGAGGCAGGCAGCCGGGGTGATGGAGCAAACCCACTCAGTCCGAAATCTCCCACTTTTTGGATATATGTGAAGCCACAGTTTGCCCAACGGAGTTTAGTTCTGCAGCTTTATCAAGGTGAGGATAATGTAAAAATAAAACGTGATGTTTACTGAACTGCTGTGAAGGTTTAATGATTGGCTAACATTAGCTTAGCCTTTTAGCACAATTGATCTGAGTGAACGCTTTAATTTGTAAATGGTTCAATCTTTTTTATTTTTACTAAATAAAGCTACAGCTTTTTTTCACACATCACAAAAGCTCAACTTTAAATAACTTATTTGTTCAGGCGTTTTTTTCCATCGTTTTCCCCCGTTTTTTTCCCCCTTTTTTATATATATAAACTGTTTAGTGTTTCTTTATATTTAAAGAAATATTTTTATTTGTCCTAATCAGGAACATTTGCTGTGCAGACAACCAAACTTCCATTGATGAGCTGAACACCACGTCCAGTCGAAAGAAAACATCTCTGCTCTTCAAAATAGGACAAAAGTGTCTTCAGCAACACCACCAGAGTTCAAAGCTGCAGAAGAGACCTTCATCTGGTCCTGAGAATTCAGCATAACATCACCTGCTTCTAAATAAAAGGCTCTTTCAACAGCATCTATTTTATTATTTTTAAAAAAGTTGTTTCATTTTATATTTTAACAATAAATGAATGGATAAATTTATCCAAAAGGAGATAAGGAGACGTGGTCAAGGGAATGATGACAAAAACACAAACTAATGAACATAAATTGAAACAAAAACAATGCAGCCGCACTAAGTCAGGGAGATGCCCAAAGACACTGACCAACTGGTCAGTGACAACAGGGAAGGGAGAGGAATACAGAAAAATAATATATAATATGATATTTTTAATATTTATTTTATTAATTTTATGTTTTATACAGGTACGATACAGTACATTTTCAATTTGGAGGTTTTGTGCACATTGTCTATAACAATTTTTTTTTTAGAGTGAGAGAAATGCTGAATAAATGCATTGTGTAACTAAAAAAAAAAAAATCGTTTGAATAATCGTGATTTCAGTATTTACCTAAATAATCGTGATACTGATTTTTTCCATAATCGAGCTGCCCTACTGTACACTGTATTATCACAAACACATACATATACCTTTTTCAGGGTTTTACCAGAGTGTATGTGTGTGTGTGTGTCACTACCTCTGCTCCCCTTGTGCTCACCACTGGGGGCAGCAGCAAATCCAATAACAGAACACTCAACACAGAAGAAGCCAACTGTTGTCAGCGTAACTTAGTGTACTTAGTGTAACTCTTCTGTTCTGTTGTTGTGTTTTGACTCCTTCCACTCACTCCCCTTGGGACGCAAACTCACAGTCTCTGACATGGGAGGCAGACTCTCTAACCAGAAGATCAAAACCCAGGGATTCCCCAAAGATTCCTTTTGGGAAGTGAGGTTTACTGACTACTATTGCACAGCGTCTCCTGCAGGCCTCTGTCACACCTACCTCTATTCGACATGTTGACTTTGTTTATGACGAACAAAGATACATGTTCTTGTTACCAGACTCACGAGAGGCTTGTGGCAACCTTTGAACTTTAAGGGCGATAGTTTGAAGATGTGGATTTATAACATTAAAATCAAACTATCCTACATTAAAATCAAGCAGCATGGTGACTTAGTAGTTAGCACTGTTGCCTCACAGCAAGAAGGTCAATTTCAATTTCAATTTATTTTCTTTTATATAGCGCCAAATTTTTTTGCCAGCTTGCACTAGGCCGAGACAGACGCACTTTTCTCTTCTCCCTCCCTCCTTATCTTTCCTGCTTCTGTGGTGTGTTGTCTGTGAGGCTGCAGCTTTGCTCTTCTGGAATGACAAAAGTGGATCTGTTAAAATGGTCTCTGAACGCAATTGACACTATTTTTTCTACAAGACATTCGGGGGCGGAGGACCCGATCTGTCTTGCCGGGACGCATGTGATGGGTTACATGATGGACTCGTGGAGGAGATGGCAGGTCATGTGCCTTTACATGCATTCTGTGGAGGACGTCGAAGATGTGTACATATTCGGCTTGTTGGTGACCGGCTTTCTGCTGTGTGGAGCGGGCACTATGCTGGTTTACTGGAAAATCAAGAAAGTGGAAGCAGCTTTGATTGGTCCTTCCAGGCTGCCCTACATGATTGATTCGACTGGGAAGGCAGTGGCTGCGCAGTCGGCGGGGGTTAACCGCGCGTTGGAAAATATCTCGAATAGAATTGCAGCCCTGGAAACCCGCTCTGACCGTCTGTGAAGATCACATTCTACATTCAGATGCATTGAGAGCCACTCTGTTCTCAGAACTGTGGAATCTTTCAGGTGTCTGCTAATCTGGCTATTCATTTGGCTTCCCCAAATACAGCTGCACTTCAAGGTCGCTGTGATAAAACCTCCTCAGAAGATCAACACTTAAGCCTCGCTCCCTGGTTGTCCCCCCTCCCCTCAGCTTCTCCAGCTCTGACGCTGACTGTGTGGACTGTTCAGACTGCTCAGGGCTGCCCCTCCCCCCTCCAGGATTGTCGGACAAGGCCGTTGACGGCGCCAAACAGGCTGCCTCCGGAGTGTTCTGATAAACTGGACCTTTTCAAATCTCGGTTGTCGTCCTGTGTCCTTGTTTTTGTCTGTGTGAATATTGTTTTTCTGTGCTGATGGGGATTTTTTTCCTCATTGCCGCTGTGTAATGCAGCGGCTATGAGTTTTTTTTTTTTTTCTCCTTTTCCCTCATGTTTTGCTTTTCATATATATGTTTATGTACCGGGCCGGCCTATGTGTTGTGTGTTGTGTGTGTGTTGTTTGTTATGGGTCGGTGTTGGTTTGCTCAGCCCTGCTGTTGACCAAGGCAGGGATGTACATCTGGAGCTGGTCCCCGGGCGCCTAATGGCGACTTCTGCTCCTACTGGCAATTAGGATGGGTTAAATGCAGTAGACATATTTCATTGTGCAGGGAACATGTTCTTCTGTGCATATGACAATAAAATTCCTTTGAATCCTTAAATCCAAATCACAACAGAGTTGCCTCAAGTTTGACCTTACCTGTTTCACACAGGTAAGGTCGAACCTTACCAACCCCCAGAGCAACAGTGGTAAGGAAAAACGCCCTCTGAGGAAGAAACCTCAAGCAGACCAGACTCAAAGGGGTGACCCTCTGCTTGGGTCATGCTACAAACATAAATTACAGAAACAATTCACAGAACATCAAGGTCATGGGATCGATTCCCACCTGTGGCCCCGTGTTTACGTGGGTTCCCTCCAGGGGCTCCGGCTTCCTCCCACATCTAAAGACATTCACATTAGGTGAACTGGAAACTTGTCAGTAGGTGTGTGTGCAGGTGTGAATGCGTTTGTTTGTCGATATGTGGCCCTGCGACAGACTGGCATCCTGTCCAGGGTGTACCCTGCCTCACGCCCTGTGACTGCTGGGATAGACTCCAGCCCCCCTCAACCCGGTCTTTAGATAATCGGTTGAAGATGAGTGTGTGTATATAGTTTCTTTTGCAGAAACATTATTTCAGCTTCTTCAATCACTGAAATGTTGGATGTTAAAATATTTCAAGAGGCTCTGCAGTGCCCTCTGGTGGATGTTTTGCTGAACACCTTTGTCAAAATAAAAGATGTATGGAAGTATTTGGGCAGTGACTGCATCGTTTGAAAAGCATGGCGAGATTTACTTTTGTAAATGGAGCATAAATGACCCTTAACTGTGATCGTGTTAGCATATGACTGATTGAATTTTTACAACATTCGGCACATTTTCTTGCCTATTCCCACCAAGATCTAAAGATGGCTTTATCAAAAATGAAGTCACTCACTCAGAATAAAACAGGTGGACCCGAGTGAGACCACAGTGGGATGTAAACCACTGAACTACATCATATATGATGAATGTGTGAGCACAGTGTAGTTCTTCACTCCTGTATTCAGGATTTTCTTTTAAATTGTCACTGTCTTGTACATTCTGCTGTGCTGAAGTATTTTCTGTTCCACAGAGTCTCGGATGTGAGTGCAGCTCCTGAATTTCTCCCTTCAGCTTAATGCTGAATGACAGTTAGAAAAGCAGAGGAACCCTGAAGAGTCAATTTGAAGCTGGAGTGACATTTCAAACTCTGCTGCTAAAATGTTAGGGAGGGGAAAAAAAAAAGCCATTCAATCAGACACCAAACTCAGCTCTGGGAGCTTTTCCTTCTGAAAGCAAAGCAGCTTTCCCTGAGATTGTGTTCAGAGGCTGAAAACGATGATACGCTTAAGCACAACTGTTGTAGACTGAAACCACCAGCACCGCTGTTTTCGGAGGGGTGATAGTGACTGAATGTGAATACTGTGCATGGACGTACATTTGTAAATGTTGCATTTCCCTGTTCCGAAATTTGAATATGTGTCAGGATTTATCTGCACGTGTACACTTGTGTTTAATGTACATGTGCTTGTATAGCGAGGTACAATAATGTGCATTATAAATATAAAACTGAAATAAGTAACTACAGCACACACACACACACACACACACACACACACACACACACACACACACACACACACACACACACACACACACACACACACAGTATTGAGCAATTTCTTATGAAACTTTTCATATGAACCCAAGATATTTAATGATTTTGTGGTCAACTTAATTTAATGTTTTAATATACATCCATTGCAACATAGTCCAAAAATATATTGTTATATTATATTGTTATATATTATTATAATTTAATTGTGACCCGCCAAGGGACTGCAGATGTAAATTTGCTTTAAGCTAACTCTGGTACAATGCATCAAATGGAAACATTTAAGTTCTTTATTGTACATGGTCCCTTTACGTATAAATAAATAAATAAATAATGTGTATATGAACAGTTGTATGCAAATGTTTGGGCACCCCTGATAATTTTCAGGATTTTCCTTTATAAATCATTGGTTGTCTGGATCAGAAATTTCAGTTAAATATATGAATGAATGAATGAGTTTATTTGGCACACAATTCCAAAAAAAAAAAAAAAAAAAACAAATAAAAAAAAAAAAACTCAAAACAAAGCAACTTTACCAAGATCTCGTGTGGCTGAAAGGGTGAGAGCAGAAGCAAAGTAGTATTTTTATACTAAAAAAATAAGAAATATATACACACACATGCACACAAACAAAATTTCATAAATATTATATACGAGGTCTATTAGATAAGAAACTGACACTTTTATTTTTTTTTTTAACTATATGGATTTGAATGACGAGCGATTACACCAAACATGCTTGAACCCTCGTGCGCATGCGTGAGTTTTTTCACGCATGTCGGTGACGTCATTTCCCTGTGGGCAGGCCTTGAGTGAGATGTGGTCCCGCCCTCTCGGCTGAATTCCTTTGTTTCACACGCTGCTCGAGACGGCGTGCGTTGCTTTATCAAAATTTTTTCTGGACCTGTGAGGAATATCCGAGTGGACACTATTCGAGAAATGAAGCTGGTTTTCGGTGAAAAGTTTATGGCTGATGAGAGATTATGGGGTGTTTCTGTGGGTGTAAGGACTTCCCACGGAGCGGGACGTCGTGCAGCGCTTCCAGGCGCTGTCGTCGGCCTGTTTCGACCTGAAAACATCCTAATTTAAGGCTTAATTCACCCAGGACGTCGTGAGAGAACAGAGAAGATTCAGAAGAGGCCGGCATGAGGACTTTATGTGGACATTCCACTGTTTAAGGACATTTTTTAATGAAAGATGTGCGCCGCGACAGGAAAAACACCTCCGTGTTGAAAACCATTTGTAAAATTCAGGCGGCTTTTGATGGCTTTCAACAAGTGAGTAACTGAGAAATTGTTTAACAGCTTGGGCATGTTCCAACTTGCCCGTTAAGGTTTCCAACTGAGGTGTTTTTCCTGTCGCGACCCCCCGCGGTCGGGTCCGGCCCGACATGCGACTCTGCCCGCACGTTCTTTCATTACAAAATGTCCGTTAACAATGGAATGTCCGAATAAACTCCTCATGCCGACTTCTTCTGAAAGTTCTCTGTTCTCTGACGACTTACTGGGTCAACAGAGCCTGAAATGTGGAAGTTTTCAACTTGAAACGGTGAGACGCTGCTGCCTCGAAGCGCAGATCACCGTCAGGCGCCGTGGGCCGTCCTTACGGCGACACTACCAGACCAAAATCTCTCATCAGCCGTTAAAATTTTTACCGAAAACCAGCTGAATGTATCGAATGGTGTCCACTCAGTTGTGCCTTACAGTTTTGAAAAAATTTTGATCAAACAAAGCAGCAGTCTCTGAGCCATTCCTAAACAATGAAAAAATCGACGAGAGGGTGGGCCACTCCTCACTCAAAGACTGCCCACAGGCGAATGACGTAACCGACAGGCGTGAAAAAACTCTCGCATGCCCACGAGGGTTCAAGCATGTCTGATGTAATCACACGTGATTCAAATCCATATGGTTTTTGAAAAAAATAATAAGGTCGGATACTTTTCTAATAGACCTCATACACACACACACACACAGTGGCTTGCAAAAGTTTTCAGCCCCTTGGTATTTCACACATTTTAATTTGTTTATGACATTTCAAATACAAAAAGTAAACCAGGCTTCTCAATATAAAAATTCCTAAAATTATCTTCCTTAAACTCAAATTGAAAGTAAATCTCTACAATCTGACATACATTAATTAAGAATATAAAAGCCAAGTGATGGGTTGCATAAGTAATGGGCCCCTTTGGTATAACAACTGTAAATAATCAGTTTTATTGCCAGTTTTCTTCAGACAAGTCAGGGGATGGATACATGAACATTTCCAATTCACTGAATATGTCTTGGACTTTATTTACATCAGTTATGAAGAAATACAAACAGTATGACACTCTATGGTAAATCTGTGTGGAGTAGACATTTCTGAAAAACTAAGTGACTGTGCAAGAAGGAGAAGAGTGAGGAAAGCCACCAAGACACCCAGACAACCCAGAAGAAGTTATAGGCTTCTGTGGCTGTGATTGAAGAAATCCAGAATAGCATTAGTCTTCCTCAGGACCTGTCTGTTAGCGATAGACATTACCCCGGCCTGCTGACTTCCTGAGATTTTTCCAGCAGTTTTAACAAGACTACCGAGATGACTCTTATTGGAACAGTTCACGTTTACAAACCATGCAATACAAAAAGTTAAAACAGATTCAATAAAACTTCTATAAAAGAGAGTCATCATCTCAGAAGAAACATGGAAGGTTCTCATCTTCCTCAAAAAGAAGAATCTTTGCTGAACCTTTTTGGAGGTAACATCAACATGTGGTTCAAAGCAAAGTTTATTATCAAGGACCACACTCAGATATTTGTAGCTCTCCACCATCTCAAGATCTCAAGTACATCTGAGATAGAGTGGCTCCATGCACCCTGTGTGTGCAGCGGCAGAGAGGGGCTTCACATGCACTAACAGAACTAGAATTACATCTGAGTAACCAGTGACTCAGCTTCACTGGGGTGCTAACTTGATGCTCTATGGTGCACTATTGTGCACCGCATTTCCTTTTACCGCAGAGCTGGGCACTGGGGTAAGGGGGTTGGATTTATCCTCTTCATTACTCATGGGTGTGTTTTGTGTACAACATGAAAGAAAGAAACCAGAATGTCATCGGTCATCCCCTTTAAATGGGAATGCGCCAGGAGGAAGGAGGAGGAGAAAGAGGCTTTACTGTCATCTATATACATAAAGGGCTACGCACGTCTGTCTGTCTGTCTATCTGTCCGGGATAAACTCCCAAACTATAATATGCAGCCCTAAAAACTATATACAGCGAGGAAAATAAGTATTTGGACACCGTGCGATTTTGCAAGTTCTCCCACTTACAAATCATGGAGGGGTCTGAAATTTTCATCTTAGCTGCATGTCCACTGTGAGAGACATAAGCTTAAAAAAAAAAAAATCCAGAAATCACAATGTATGATTTTTTAAATAATTTATTTGTATGTTACTGCTGCAAATAAGTATTTGAACACCTGTGAAAATCAATGTTAATATTTGGTACAGTAGCCTTTGTTTGCAATTACAGAGGTCAAACGTTTCCTGTAGTTTTTCACCAGGTTTGCACACACTGCAGCAGGGCACACACTGACTGTCCTGTACAACCCAGTTTGCCTTCCTGTCTGAATACATTCATTTTATGTTTGTAAAATTGCAATGTAAAAACACTGAAATACACCACTACCTCAATTTTGATTCATTGATATTTACATTTACTGTTACCCACCTTTTGTGTGTGATTTTGTTATAAATTTGATTGCAAAACAAAGTCTGCATGAAGGACTTCAAATGTGTTTGTCTTTTAACCAAGTATTTCCACTTAGTTTGGGGAGTCCACCTCATAGTTCTGCTGGACAAAATTTAGCCCATTACCTATTATATTTATAAGACAGCATTACAAAAACAAATGTTGGGCACTTGTTTTGATTAAAATGATTGGCATTTGGCTTAGGTCTAAAACAGGTTAACCCGGGCAGCGCCGGGTACCCCAGATAGTTCTACATACATACAAACAACTCTGCATTTACTTCATCATAGTTAGACACAATCCAACCACTAGGAGTGCTCTGCTGTTCAGAAAGCAGACTCAGTTGAGAGGTTTTATGGCAACATAACAAAATCTCCCAACCTTTCCTGTATAATTTCCTGTATTGTTTATTGTGTCGGTAGCATGGCCCTTGAGGTTTCTTGAGGGAGTTTTTCCTTACCACTGTCGCCTGTGTGCTTGCTCTGGGGTTAGTAAGATTAGACCTTACTTGTGTGAAGTGCCTTGAGGCAACTTTGTTGTGATTTGGCGCTATATAAATGAAAACATTGAAATTGAAATCACCAGACTTGTGCCAACCTGCCAGAGGACATCAGCCCACCAAAGCTTCCAGAGGGGAAGCAATGAAGCATTAAGGTGACATTTTGTATTTTTCTAACAGGACTTTGACCTTGAAGATGTTGCCAAGGTAAAATTTTGTGGAATTGGAAACGAGTGTTGGTGGAGGTTTGCACTCTCCACGCGTGGTGCTCTAGTATTACGTTTAATAGTTTATTTCAATTCATCTTTGGTGCGTATATGCAGGGTGTGCACCTATCAAACACACTGCGTGCCACACTGCGGAATCACCTTGGAACCTGAAAGACTATCACTCAGGCAGACAACCAGTACATGGCCACCTTGTTAAAGCAACAATCACTCTGCCACAGCCAGGTGGACTTCAGTCCACTCACATTGGACCACATTTATTCACCTCTATTTACACACAATGCCACGTCGACCACTGCCTGAGGCATATTTGCTTCAGTGGCAAAACTTGCAGCCTTGTTGAGTGCATTTAATTTTTCTATGTTGTGTTTGAAAAATAAGTCTTAGTCATAAGGAAATTCTCATTGTTATTATTGTCATTAAAATATCTACAGTGGCTTGCAAATGTGTTCAGCCCCTTGGCATTTCACTTTATTTAAGTCATTCCAAATGCAAAAAGTAAATCAGGCTTCTCAATATAAAAATTTCTAAAATGATCTTCCTTAGACTCAAACTGAAGGTAAATCTCCACAACCTGATACAAATTAATTAAAAATATAAAAGCCAAGATGATGGGTTGCAAAAGTAAACAGCCCCTTTGATATAATACCTGTAAATAACCAGTTTAATTGCCAGTTTTCTTCAGACAAGTCAGGAGATAGATACATGAACATTCAGTAAGTTATATCTTCTATTATACATTCCAATTCTAAGGTAGAACTCGACTAGTGTATACAAACGTATATCTAAAAAAAACAAAGAGTAGAGCCACTTAGGTGCCTGGTCTTGAGAACCAGGGATGGTAGGTTACCTAGTATACTGTTATATAGTATATACCTGTATATTGTTTACCTAGGATGTAGACTTGAAAAATTAAATTATAGCTAGTAGGCTAAGCTCTAAATATGGTTATTTTATTATAGAAACAGAAGCTATGATGTAACATGTTTTAGGTATCTATCTAAAGTTCACCCTGCTAGCTTTCCACTAGGAAGACAAAATCCATACTCTACATGCTTTCTAATGGAAACCCCAAACTTAGATACGATCTACATGAACATTCTGAAGTCACTGAATATGTCTTGAACTTTATTTACATCAGTTATGAAGAAATACAAACAGTATGGCACTCTATGGTAAATCTGTATGGAGTAGATAGTTCTCAAAAACTGAGTGACTGTGCAAGAAGGAGAAGAATGAGGAAAGCCACCAAGACACCCAGACAACCCAGAAGAGGTTACAGGCTTCTCCGGCTGTGATTGGAGAAATTGTGCATACTGCATGTTTTGCATTTTGCATCCCCAGTTATACAGCTTCATGATGAAGTGGTATAGAGGAGGAATTTCTTTCACCAAGACATTAAATCCAGGCTTGCATCTCAGGTGTACCTTCTGGCAAATTGTAGCTGAACTTTCAGGTCTTCTTTTTAAGAAAATCCTCCTCTGTGCCACTTCATCATGATATAATTTCTATCAGGTTGTAGAGATTTATTTTCAGTTTGAGTCTAAGGAAGATAATTTTAGAAGTTTTTATATTGAGAAGCCAGATTTACGTTTTGTATTTGAAATGGCATAAACAAATTAAAAGGCGTGACGTACCAAGGGGCTGAATACTTTTGCAAGCCACTCTACAGAAGTGGACATTTACTCATATGGGTGGGGGGCGAGGTGCAGGTGACTTTCGACCCCTTGCGTTCTGGTTACACACTTGCACCATCTCTGTTAGCAGGAGGAAAACAAAAAAACAACCACAAATTGCTTCCTGATTGGCCTCGAAGAAGGGTGTGTCACACGAGTTGACTGTCGAAACACACGTAATGTGCATTTTAAGTGATGTAGAGTGAAATATTTTTAAAACTGGCACCATGACAGCACTGAGTGCTGCCTGTTTTCACTTCACAGATGAAACAGAGCAAGACTAATGCTCTGTCAGACACAAAAGATGGATTATTTCATTGAGAAAAATTACCGTGTATGTGTGTATGCTAGAGTTGTGCATATCATACTATCCACAATAATAGCGGCATAAATTTTACATGAAAAAAAAGGTCACAGAGCAATATAAATAGCTGGGTTTCCGTTACAGATTAGGGGAGCAGCAAGATGGTCCTAGTGTGTTTGGCAAGCTGTCCGCTTTACTTTTCCTCAGTTGTTTTAGTGTGTTTTTCTTTGGTTAGCAATGTTTCTCCTCTCCTGGATTTTAATATCAAGCAAGTCTGTTCCAGAGACGTCTGCTGGAGTTGTTAACTGGTGTAGTTAAGTGAGAGTCTATCTCCCTCAGCCGTGCTGCACCTAAGTAAAAGACAGCAGAAAATCTACTCACTTTCCAGGCAGGCTGGTTTTAAAGTGTGACAGATCCTCCACAGCAAACAAACAAGCTCTGTTGTGTGCACATTTGTAACATAGCTCAGCTCCACCCTCGCTCAAACTGAATAGGCTGCAAGAGTGACACTCATTACAGCGGGATTTCAAACCTTCACAAATGCACTGGCGGCCTGCAATATTGTTTGTGTGGGGACAGATTTAAAAACAGACAGAGGAATCTGACCATTGTAACAGTGTTGTCCTTAGCTGACAGCAGTTTTCTGCTTTACACAATCAGCAGTGGCACCACTTTTGGACGTGTAGACATCAAATCATTTTCCACCAAATTACATAAAACTGCACTGAACTATAATTCCGCAAGTCATCTTTGTGATGGATTTGCAAGTCCTGCCAATTTTTTTTAAATACACGATTCCATTCAGTGCATTTTTAATTTGTGACTTCAAACAGTGCAATTTTGCATTCATGTTCCAACACATACAATGACACAAGCCTAACCACATCTGAAAACAGTGTGTCAACCTCCGATTGTTGTTTTTCCCTTTATCATCATAAAGAATATTAGCGCAGATTTCTTTGAAATATTGTGATATGCCACCACATGAATAGGAAACAGAGGCGTATGCACCATGAACTCATAGCCACCTTGCCTGCAATGTAAAGGTGAAGCAACCAGTCATATGCTGAACAGGAGAGATAAAAAGTAAAAACTACTCAGACAAAGAACACTGAAAAAACATGACTGGCTGCAGATGGAGTTTGAGCCTGGAGGCTGTGTTCACATGAGCAACGCTGGCTTGCACATAATGTTGATTGACTTCTTTACTGCCTCTCAAACATGTGGCTGTGCTAATTTGAGACATATGCTGTGGTAAAATTCCCCACTCTGATACTGTGTTCTATGTTGCACCAAATTCAATTCTGACACCTTTTTCTGTTGACCTCTCCAAAACAGAAGCCATGACAAAATCACAGACTGGGACGCAGCAAAAAGCATTCGGAACATGACGGAGGAACAGCTTATCAATGGTGCAGCATAGGATCCTGAGCTGAGTGATACATCAAAAATCTATAACAAGGAGGGAGAATCCTGTCCAAATTTCTCAATCCACCCGAACCGTCTGTTTCAGACTTTATCAGTTCCTCTTATCAGTGTCGCCAGGTGTTTCAGACAGTTCGATGCTGCTAAAACTGCTGTCATGACGCCAAACTGAGCATCTCGCAAAATGGAAAAGAGCTGCACTGACACTCCGGGTGAGCGGTGCAACAACATTAACACCATGATAATACAGAACACACACACTGGGCCAATTGTTGTTTCTTCTAATATGCCAGGACTAAAATAACAGATGAAATAATGAAAAATAACACCAAATATTGAATCAATAGACATCTGATCAATCTGATCAGCACTAAAGCGTAAAACTGTGAAGACACCTGTTAAGATACTTTTTTTCACAATAACACCTCGTAGTCATGTAATGGTTAAAGTGAACTCATTTGAATCATTAATTAACCTTTAAAACATATAAAGATGGAAAAAAAAAATCTTTGATTTATACCTCCTAGAATTTAACTTTGAAGAAGCAGATTTGATAATTACCAAAGTGAAGATTCAGCTTTTACTAAAAAAAAAAAAAAAAAAATTAATAAAGGGGTCAAAAAGAGCAAATCTAGAGCATACACTGTTCAAAAAGTGAAAAATACTGTGACATTATTAGGTGATGCTGTCCACCCCTAAACATGTGTAGATCTACATTTTTTCCAAAAATTAGATTGATCATGAATGGACAGACACAGCTTTTGCTGAAAAAAAAAAAAAAAGATAATTAATAAAGTGAACTAGTAATAACATGATATACTGTCCAAAAAGTGAAAAATACTGTGACATTAGTTTTAGGTGATGCTGTCCACCCCTAAACATGTGTAGATCTACATTTTTACAAAATTAGATTGATCAGGAATGGAAAGACACAGCTTTTGCTGAAAAAAAAAAAAGATAATTAATAAAGTGAACTAGTAATAACATGATATACTGTCCAAAAAGTGAAAAATACTGTGACATTAGTTTTAGGTGATGCTGTCCACCCCTAAACATGTGTAGATCTACATTTTTACAAAAATTAGATTGATCAGGAATGGACAGACGCAGCTCTTTGTTGAAAAAAATAAATAAATAAATAAATAAGATAATTAATATAGTGAACTGGTAATAACATGATATACTGTCCAAAAAGTGAAAAATACTGTGACATTAGTTTTAGGTGATGCTGTCCACCCTTAAACATGTGTAGATCTACATTTTTACAAAAATTAGATTGATCAGGAATGGAAAGACACAGCTTTTGCTGAAAAAAAAAAAGATAATTAATAAAGTGAACTAGTAATAACATGATATACTGTCCAAAAAGTGAAAAATACTGTGACATTAGTTTTAGGTGATGCTGTCCACCCCTAAACATGTGTAGATCTACATTTTTACAAAAATTAGATTGATCAGGAATGGACAGACGCAACTCTTTGTTGAAAAAATAAATAAATAAATAAATAAGTTAATTAATATAGTGAACTGGTAATAACATGATATACTGTCCAAAAAGTGAAAAATACTGTGACATTAGTTTTAGGTGTTGCTATCCACCCCTAAACCTGTGTAGATCTACATTTTTTTTCCAAAAATTAGATTGATCAGGAATGGACAGATGCAGCTTTTGGTGAAAAAAACAAACAAAAAAAACAAAAGAAGATAATTAATAAAGTGAACTAGTAATAACATGATATACTGTCCAAAAAGTGAAAAATACTGTGACATTAGTTTTAGGTGATGCTGTCCACCCTTAAACATGTGTAGATCTACATTTTTACAAAAATTAGATTGATCAGGAATGGAAAGACACAGCTTTTGCTGAAAAAAAAAAAAGATAATTAATAAAGTGAACTAGTAATAACATGATATACTGTCCAAAAAGTGAAAAATACTGTGACATTAGTTTTAGGTGATGCTGTCCACCCCTAAACATGTGTAGATCTACATTTTTACAAAAATTAGATTGATCAGGAATGGACAGACGCAGCTCTTTGTTGAAAAAATAAATAAATAAATAAATAAGTTAATTAATATAGTGAACTGGTAATAACATGATATACTGTCCAAAAAGTGAAAAATACTGTGACATTAGTTTTAGGTGTTGCTATCCACCCCTAAACCTGTGTAGATCTACATTTTTTTTCCAAAAATTAGATTGATCAGGAATGGACAGATGCAGCTTTTGGTGAAAAAAACAAACAAAAAAAACAAAAGAAGATAATTAATAAAGTGAACTAGTAATAACATGATATACTGTCCAAAAAGTGAAAAATACTGTGACATTAGTTTTAGGTGTTGCTGTTCACCCCTAAACATGTGTACATCTACATTTTTACAAAAATTAGATTGATCAGGAATGGACAGATGCAGCTTTTGCTGAAAAAAAAAAGATAATTAATAAAGTGAACTAGTAATAACATGATATACTGTCCAAAAAGTGAAAAATACTGTGACATTAGTTTTAGGTGATGCTGTCCACCCCTAAACATGTGTAGATCTACATTTTTACAAAAATTAGATTGATCAGGAATGGACAGACGCAGCTCTTTGTTGAAAAAAATAAATAAATAAATAAATAAGATAATTAATATAGTGAACTGGTAATAACATGATATACTGTCCAAAAAGTGAAAAATACTGTGACATTAGTTTTAGGTGATGCTGTCCACCCTTAAACATGTGTAGATCTACATTTTTACAAAAATTAGATTGATCAGGAATGGAAAGACACAGCTTTTGCTGAAAAAAAAAAAAGATAATTAATAAAGTGAACTAGTAATAACATGATATACTGTCCAAAAAGTGAAAAATACTGTGACATTAGTTTTAGGTGATGCTGTCCACCCCTAAACATGTGTAGATCTACATTTTTACAAAAATTAGATTGATCAGGAATGGACAGACGCAGCTCTTTGTTGAAAAATAAATAAATAAATAAATAAGTTAATTAATATAGTGAACTGGTAATAACATGATATACTGTCCAAAAAGTGAAAAATACTGTGACATTAGTTTTAGGTGTTGCTATCCACCCCTAAACCTGTGTAGATCTA
This sequence comes from Thalassophryne amazonica, assembly GCF_902500255.1. Lineage (NCBI taxonomy): Eukaryota > Metazoa > Chordata > Actinopteri > Batrachoidiformes > Batrachoididae > Thalassophryne > Thalassophryne amazonica. The sequence continues at coordinate 109,501,679 of NC_047107.1, read as the reverse complement.
CATTTTTTTTCCAAAAATTAGATTGATCAGGAATGGACAGATGCAGCTTTTGGTGAAAAAAACAAACAAAAAAAACAAAAGAAGATAATTAATAAAGTGAACTAGTAATAACATGATATACTGTCCAAAAAGTGAAAAATACTGTGACATTAGTTTTAGGTGTTGCTGTTCACCCCTAAACATGTGTACATCTACATTTTTACAAAAATTAGATTGATCAGGAATGGACAGATGCAGCTTTTGCTGAAAAAAAAAAGATAATTAATAAAGTGAACTAGTAATAACATGATATACTGTCCAAAAAGTGAAAAATACTGTGACATTAGTTTTAGGTGATGCAGTCCACCCCTAAACATGTGTAGATCTACATTTTTACAAAAATTAGATTGATCAGGAATGGAAAGACACAGCTTTTGCTGAAAAAAAAAAAAAAGATAATTAATAAAGTGAACTAGTAATAACATGATATACTGTCCAAAAAGTGAAAAATACTGTGACATTAGTTTTAGGTGATGCTGTCCACTCCTAAACATGTGTAGATCTACATTTTTTACAAAAATTAGATTGATCAGGAATGGACAGACGCAGCTCTTTGTTGAAAAAATAAATAAATAAGATAATTAATAAAGTGAACTAGTAATAACATGATATACTGTCCAAAAAGTGAAAAATACTGTGACATTAGTTTTAGGTGATGCAGTCCACCCCTAAACATGTGTAGATCTACATTTTTCCAAAAATTAGATTGATCAGGAATGGACAGATGCAGCTTTTGGTGAAAAAAAAAGAATAACAAAAGAAGATAATTAATAAAGTGAACTAGTAATAACATGATATACTGTCCAAAAAGTGAAAAACACTGTGACATTAGTTTTAGGTGATGCTGTTCACCCCTAAACATGTGTAGATCTACATTTTTACAAAAATTAGATTGATCAGGAATGGAAAGACACAGCTTTTGCTGAAAAAAAAAGATAATTAATAAAGTGAACTAGTAATAACATGATATACTGTCCAAAAAGTGAAAAATACTGTGACATTAGTTTTAGGTGTTGCTGTTCACCCCTAAACATGTGTAGATCTACATTTTTACAAAAATTAGATTGATCAGGAATGGACAGACGCAGCTTTTGCTGAAAAAAAAAAGATAATTAATAAAGTGAACTAGTAATAACATGATATACTGTCCAAAAAGTGAAAAATACTGTGACATTAGTTTTAGGTGATGCAGTCCACCCCTAAACATGTGTAGATCTACATTTTTCCAAAAATTAGATTGATCAGGAATGGACAGACACAGCTTTTGCTGAAAAAAAAAAGATAATTAATAAAGTGAACTAGTAATAACATGATATACTGTCCAAACAGTGAAAAACACTGTGACATTAGTTTTAGGTGATGCTGTTCACCCCTAAACATGTGTAGATCTACATTTTTACAAAAATTAGATTGATCAGGAATGGAAAGACACAGCTTTTGCTGAAAAAAAAAAAAAGATAATTAATAAAGTGAGCTAGTAATAACATGATATACTGTCCAAAAAGTGAAAAATACTGTGACATTAGTTTTAGGTGATGCTGTCCACCCCTAAACCTGTGTAGATCTACATTTTTTTTCCAAAAATTAGATTGATCAGGAATGGACAGATGCAGCTTTTGGTGAAAAAAACAAACAAAAAAAACAAAAGAAGATAATTAATAAAGTGAACTAGTAATAACATGATATACTGTCCAAAAAGTGAAAAATACTGTGACATTAGTTTTAGGTGTTGCTGTTCACCCCTAAACATGTGTACATCTACATTTTTACAAAAATTAGATTGATCAGGAATGGACAGATGCAGCTTTTGCTGAAAAAAAAAAGATAATTAATAAAGTGAACTAGTAATAACATGATATACTGTCCAAAAAGTGAAAAATACTGTGACATTAGTTTTAGGTGATGCTGTCCACCCCTAAACATGTGTAGATCTACATTTTTACAAAAATTAGATTGATCAGGAATGGACAGACGCAGCTCTTTGTTGAAAAAATAAATAAATAAATAAATAAGATAATTAATATAGTGAACTGGTAATAACATGATATACTGTCCAAAAAGTGAAAAATACTGTGACATTAGTTTTAGGTGATGCTGTCCACCCTTAAACATGTGTAGATCTACATTTTTACAAAAATTAGATTGATCAGGAATGGAAAGACACAGCTTTTGCTGAAAAAAAAAAAAGATAATTAATAAAGTGAACTAGTAATAACATGATATACTGTCCAAAAAGTGAAAAATACTGTGACATTAGTTTTAGGTGATGCTGTCCACCCCTAAACATGTGTAGATCTACATTTTTACAAAAATTAGATTGATCAGGAATGGACAGACGCAGCTCTTTGTTGAAAAAATAAATAAATAAATAAATAAGTTAATTAATATAGTGAACTGGTAATAACATGATATACTGTCCAAAAAGTGAAAAATACTGTGACATTAGTTTTAGGTGTTGCTATCCACCCCTAAACCTGTGTAGATCTACATTTTTTTTCCAAAAATTAGATTGATCAGGAATGGACAGATGCAGCTTTTGGTGAAAAAAACAAACAAAAAAAACAAAAGAAGATAATTAATAAAGTGAACTAGTAATAACATGATATACTGTCCAAAAAGTGAAAAATACTGTGACATTAGTTTTAGGTGTTGCTGTTCACCCCTAAACATGTGTACATCTACATTTTTACAAAAATTAGATTGATCAGGAATGGACAGATGCAGCTTTTGCTGAAAAAAAAAAGATAATTAATAAAGTGAACTAGTAATAACATGATATACTGTCCAAAAAGTGAAAAATACTGTGACATTAGTTTTAGGTGATGCAGTCCACCCCTAAACATGTGTAGATCTACATTTTTACAAAAATTAGATTGATCAGGAATGGAAAGACACAGCTTTTGCTGAAAAAAAAAAAAAAGATAATTAATAAAGTGAACTAGTAATAACATGATATACTGTCCAAAAAGTGAAAAATACTGTGACATTAGTTTTAGGTGATGCTGTCCACTCCTAAACATGTGTAGATCTACATTTTTTACAAAAATTAGATTGATCAGGAATGGACAGACGCAGCTCTTTGTTGAAAAAATAAATAAATAAGATAATTAATAAAGTGAACTAGTAATAACATGATATACTGTCCAAAAAGTGAAAAATACTGTGACATTAGTTTTAGGTGATGCAGTCCACCCCTAAACATGTGTAGATCTACATTTTTCCAAAAATTAGATTGATCAGGAATGGACAGATGCAGCTTTTGGTGAAAAAAAAAGAATAACAAAAGAAGATAATTAATAAAGTGAACTAGTAATAACATGATATACTGTCCAAAAAGTGAAAAACACTGTGACATTAGTTTTAGGTGATGCTGTTCACCCCTAAACATGTGTAGATCTACATTTTTACAAAAATTAGATTGATCAGGAATGGAAAGACACAGCTTTTGCTGAAAAAAAAAGATAATTAATAAAGTGAACTAGTAATAACATGATATACTGTCCAAAAAGTGAAAAATACTGTGACATTAGTTTTAGGTGTTGCTGTTCACCCCTAAACATGTGTAGATCTACATTTTTACAAAAATTAGATTGATCAGGAATGGACAGACGCAGCTTTTGCTGAGAAAAAAAAAGATAATTAATAAAGTGAACTAGTAATAACATGATATACTGTCCAAACAGTGAAAAACACTGTGACATTAGTTTTAGGTGATGCTGTTCACCCCTAAACATGTGTAGATCTACATTTTTACAAAAATTAGATTGATCAGGAATGGAAAGACACAGCTTTTGCTGAAAAAAAAAAAAAGATAATTAATAAAGTGAGCTAGTAATAACATGATATACTGTCCAAAAAGTGAAAAATACTGTGACATTAGTTTTAGGTGATGCTGTCCACCCCTAAACATGTGTAGATCTACATTTTTACAAAAATTAGATTGATCAGGAATGGACAGACGCAGCTCTTTGTTGAAAAAATAAATAAATAAATAAATAAGATAATTAATAAAGTGAACTAGTAATAACATGATATACTGTCCAAAAAGTGAAAAACACTGTGACATTAGTTTTAGGTGATGCTGTTCACCCCTAAACATGTGTAGATCTACATTTTTACAAAAATTAGATTGATCAGGAATGGAAAGACACAGCTTTTGCTGAAAAAAAAAGATAATTAATAAAGTGAACTAGTAATAACATGATATACTGTCCAAAAAGTGAAAAATACTGTGACATTAGTTTTAGGTGATGCTGTCCACCCCTAAACATGTGTAGATCTACATTTTTACAAAAATTAGATTGATCAGGAATGGACAGATGCAGCTTTTGGTGAAAAAAACAAACAAAAAAAACAAAAGAAGATAATTAATAAAGTGAACTAGTAATAACATGATATACTGTCCAAAAAGTGAAAAATACTGTGACATTAGTTTTAGGTGATGCAGTCCACCCCTAAACATGTGTAGATCTACATTTTTCCAAAAATTAGATTGATCAGGAATGGACAGACACAGCTTTTGCTGAAAAAAAAAAGATAATTAATAAAGTGAACTAGTAATAACATGATATACTGTCCAAACAGTGAAAAACACTGTGACATTAGTTTTAGGTGATGCTGTTCACCCCTAAACATGTGTAGATCTACATTTTTACAAAAATTAGATTGATCAGGAATGGAAAGACACAGCTTTTGCTGAAAAAAAAAAAAAGATAATTAATAAAGTGAGCTAGTAATAACATGATATACTGTCCAAAAAGTGAAAAATACTGTGACATTAGTTTTAGGTGATGCTGTCCACCCCTAAACATGTGTAGATCTACATTTTTACAAAAATTAGATTGATCAGGAATGGACAGACGCAGCTCTTTGTTGAAAAAAAAAATAAATAAATAAATAAATAAGATAATTAATAAAGTGAACTAGTAATAACATGATATACTGTCCAAAAAGTGAAAAATACTGTGACATTAGTTTTAGGTGATGCAGTCCACCCCTAAACATGTGTAGATCTACATTTTTCCAAAAATTAGATTGATCAGGAATGGACAGACACAGCTTTTGCTGAAAAAAAAAAAGATAATTAATAAAGTGAACTAGTAATAATAACATGATATACTGTCCAAAAAGTGAAAAATACTGTGACATTAGTTTTAGGTGATGCTGTCCACCCCTAAACATGTGTAGATCTACATTTTTTTCCCAAAAATTAGATTGATCAGGAATGGACAGATGCAGCTTTTGGTGAAAAAAACAAACAAAAAAACAAAAGAAGATAATTAATAAAGTGAACTAGTAATAACATGATATACTGTCCAAACAGTGAAAAACACTGTGACATTAGTTTTAGGTGATGCTGTTCACCCCTAAACATGTGTAGATCTACATTTTTACAAAAATTAGATTGATCAGGAATGGAAAGACACAGCTTTTGCTGAAAAAAAAAAAGATAATTAATAAAGTGAGCTAGTAATAACATGATATACTGTCCAAAAAGTGAAAAATACTGTGACATTAGTTTTAGGTGATGCTGTCCACCCCTAAACATGTGTAGATCTACATTTTTACAAAAATTAGATTGATCAGGAATGGACAGACGCAGCTCTTTGTTGAAAAAAAAAATAAATAAATAAATAAATAAGATAATTAATAAAGTGAACTAGTAATAACATGATATACTGTCCAAAAAGTGAAAAATACTGTGACATTAGTTTTAGGTGATGCAGTCCACCCCTAAACATGTGTAGATCTACATTTTTCCAAAAATGAGATTGATCAGGAATGGACAGACACAGCTTTTGCTGAAAAAAAAAGATAATTAATAAAGTGAACTAGTAATAACATGATATACTGTCCAAAAAGTGAAAAACACTGTGACATTAGTTTTAGGTGATGCTGTTCACCCCTAAACATGTGTAGATCTACATTTTTACAAAAATTAGATTGATCAGGAATGGACAGACACAGCTTTTGCTGAAAAAAAAAAAGATAATTAATAAAGTGAACTAGTAATAACATGATATACTGTCCAAACAGTGAAAAACACTGTGACATTAGTTTTAGGTGATGCTGTTCACCCCTAAACATGTGTAGATCTACATTTTTACAAAAATTAGATTGATCAGGAATGGAAAGACACAGCTTTTGCTGAAAAAAAAAAAAGATAATTAATAAAGTGAGCTAGTAATAACATGATATACTGTTCAAAAAGTGAAAAATACTGTGACATTAGTTTTAGGTGATGCTGTCCACCCCTAAACATGTGTAGATCTACATTTTTACAAAAATTAGATTGATCAGGAATGGACAGACGCAGCTCTTTGTTGAAAAAATAAATAAATAAATAAATAAGATAATTAATAAAGTGAACTAGTAATAACATGATATACTGTCCAAAAAGTGAAAAATACTGTGACATTAGTTTTAGGTGATGCAGTCCACCCCTAAACATGTGTAGATCTACATTTTTCCAAAAATTAGATTGATCAGGAATGGACAGACACAGCTTTTGCTGAAAAAAAAGATAATTAATAAAGTGAACTAGTAATAACATGATATACTGTCCAAAAAGTGAAAAACACTGTGACATTAGTTTTAGGTGATGCTGTTCACCCCTAAACATGTGTAGATCTACATTTTTACAAAAATTAGATTGATCAGGAATGGACAGACACAGCTTTTGCTGAAAAAAAAAAAAGATAATTAATAAAGTGAACTAGTAATAACATGATATACTGTCCAAAAAGTGAAAAATACTGTGACATTAGTTTTAGGTGATGCTGTCCACCCCTAAACATGTGTAGATCTACATTTTTTTCCCAAAAATTAGATTGATCAGGAATGGACAGATGCAGCTTTTGGTGAAAAAAACAAACAAAAAAACAAAAGAAGATAATTAATAAAGTGAACTAGTAATAACATGATATACTGTCCAAAAAGTGAAAAATACTGTGACATTAGTTTTAGGTGATGCTGTTCACCCCTAAACATGTGTAGATCTACATTTTTACAAAAATTAGATTGATCAGGAATGGACAGACGCAGCTTTTGCTGAAAAAAAAAAAATAAATAAATAAATAAATAAATAAATAAATAAATAAGATAATTAATAAAGTGAACTAGTAATAACATGATATACTGTCCAAAAAGTGAAAAATACTGTGACAGTTTTAGGTGATGCTGTCCACCCCTAAACGTGTAGATCTACATTTTTTTCCAAAAATTAGATTGATCGGGAATGGACAGATGTAGCTTTTGGTGAAAAAAATAAATAACAAAATAAGATAATTAATAAAGTGAACTAGTAATAACATGATATACTGTCCAAAAAGTGAAAAATACTGTGACATTAGTTTTAGGTGATGCTGTTCACCCCTAAACTTGTGTAGATCTTCATTTTTCCAAAAATTTGATTGATCAGGAATGGACAGATGCAGGTTTTGCAGAAAAAATAAAAAAGATAATTAATAAAGTGAACTAGTAATAACATGACATACTGTCCAAAAAGTGAAAAATACTGTGACATTAGTTTTAGGTGATGCTGTCCACCCCTAAACATGTGTAGATATACATTTTTTTCCAAAAATTAGATTGATCGGGAATAGACAGATGCAGCTTTTGGTGAAAAAAAAACAAAAAACAAAAGAAGATAATTAATAAAGTGAACTAGTAATAACATGATATACTGTCCAAAAAGTGAAAAATACTGTGACATTTGTTTTAGGTGATGCTGTCCACCCCTAAACGTGTGGATCTACATTTTTACAAAAATTTGATTGATCGGGAATGGACAGACGCAGCTTTTGCTGAAATAAATAAATAAATAAAAAAAGATAATTAATAAAGTGAACTAGTAATAACATGATATACTGTCCAAAACATGAAAAACACTGTGATATTAATTTTAGGTCGTGCTGTCCACCCCTAAACTTGTGTACCGTAATTTCCAGACTATAAGCCGCTACTTTTTTCACATGCTTTGAAGACTGTGGCTTTTACAATGATGCAGCTCATTTATGGATTTTTACAGGCTTTTCCACAAGTCGAAATACGTCAATTGATTTCATGAAAGCTGCGCTCCTCATGCTGTAAATATAAGGTCTTACTCGTTCGCTTTAGTGAAGAAAAGTCCCTCTCTCACACTTTGTGCCACAGGTGCGCCGTCAGACCAGCGGCGCGGAGCCTTCTCCCTCATTAACGTCTCATTTACCACAGACTCCATCCGATCCTGGCTGCACGCGATGGAAGTTAGAAAAAGTTAAAATTACTCAGTTCTCTGTGTGGACCAGAGACACCGTGCGCGCACTGGATGACATGCGCATCAATATTTACGTGTAACACTTCAGAGGAAAAAAGCATTTATGGTACATATTTAATTAAGTTAAAAATCTTTCTGTCTAACATCTTTCTGTGTAAATATCCCATGTTACAATGTGGAGACCAGCGACTTATAGAGAAGTGTGGCCTATTTTGTACAATTTCTTTTTTCTTTTTAAAATTGGTGGGTGAGGCTAATATTCAGGTGCACTCTATAGTCTGGAAATTACGGTAGATCTACATTTTTCTGTCCATAAAATTGATCAAGAATGAATCACATAACTGATAAAGAATTGACCCAATAGTCAGAAGGAATAATGCATCAATATTGATTTATAGAAACTGCTGAATTCCCCTCCCTATTAACGCAGCATCACACACCCATTAACTTTTTATTTTTTAAATCAGCTTCTTGGTTGCAGCAGTCAGTCTACAGTCCCATCGAGTCCTGGACTATAAAACCATCCAGACCATCCATGATTGATTCCAGGTCAGTATATGTTGATGGGGCGGCACAGTGGTTTAGTGGTTAGCACTGATGCCTCACAGAAAGAAGGCCCCTCCCTTTCTGTGTAGAGTTTGAAAGTTCTGCCCGCGTCTGAATTGGTTCTCTGCAGCTGCTCCGGCTTCCTCCCACATCGAAGGACATACAGGTTAGGTTAACTGGAAACTTTAAATTGAAACTTTAAATTGACCGTAGGACTGTGTGCGTGTATGAAAGTCCGTCTATATGCGGCCCTGTGACAGACTGGCGTCCTGTACCCCGCCTCACGCCATCTGACTGCTATGATAGGCATACCCGACCCCACGAGGGGGCGTTTGGGGGCGACACCCCCTCACATCATCAACCCCGCCCCCTCGGATGTGAGAGTTATCAAAAAATAAAAATAAAAAAGAAAGAAAAATAAACACTGGAAAATATAGCAAAATATTAGTTATTCAATAATATCACGTATTTAACAAATAAACCAAATTAATTAACTAAAGTAATTAATTTTAAAACAAACGGATATGGCGTGTGTCTGTGCTCAAGCGATTTGATAGGCTGAGGGTTGCACTTGTCAGTGCGGCAGAGGGCAAGGATCCTGAGTCCAGTGATTATGGTAAGGTGGACGAACTAAAGCATGCTCATACGTTCAAATAATAATTAAAAAAAATACTGTCATCACTCTTTACTCTTACTCAGTCAGTCTCTTAAAACGGTGTAGCCTAAATACATGAGTTTTCCGGTAGCGCACCCAATTCATTACGCATGCTCAGAGGCACGTCCCCTCCGGTGTACACTTTGGGGGGGGTGACCCCGCCCCCTGTGATAAACTCATCACCCCCTTAATATTTTTTTTCTGCCGCTGGGCTTGGTGATAGGCTCCAGCCCCCCGTGATCCTTAGTAGGAATAAGCAGGTATTGAAAACGGATGGATATGTGTTGAACTTTGATTGGCAGCTGACAATGTCAAGTTCTCTTTGCTGACAAACACACAGATTCCGTGTCTATTCATGATGCGAGCACTACGTTTAAATTCCTGCAGCAGCCTGCATACTGTGCAGACTTTGACTTTCTAAACCAAAACGCATGTGGAGGCCAACGCGATTTCATGTCTTATTCACAAGAAAACACTTTGCCAACATCTCTCAGCTGAATGGACAGCAGCGACGTGGGAAATACAGGAGGAAAACTGTTTGAAATAAAAAAAAAAACACAAACCAACAAGGTTAAACAAATCAAGCTGGGGGGGGGGTTGTGGTGATGGTGGTTACAAGATGGGGGGAAAATAATCCGTCCATTTTACCCGTGCTGCAGCCATCAAAAGCCATTCTTTCTGCCTGAGTCACATTATTTATAAAGCAGGGACACAAACTATTGACCTCGCCTCGTTTCTCCATATCACGAGCTGGCCGCGATGCTGACAAGGACGCTCCAGGGAAGAATGCTCAAAGAGAGAGAGGACAAGAGAGTGAGGAAGAGAAAGTGGTTAAAGGAGAGTGAGAAGGACACCGATGATGAACGCAATGTCTTTTTGAGATATCGAAGAGATTTTCTGTCTCTGAGAAGGCTCCTTTCGGCAGGAGACGCGTGATATGGAATTGTTTACATCATACGCCAAGGATAACTGATTGAGGAGTTGGACGTCAATGCTCTTCCGTCTATGAAAAGCAGATGAGTGGGGATTTGGAACACGAGAGAGACAAATAAAAAGTACACAGACCCTTGGTTGGGCAATTATTCTTTGTGTTTTATGACGGTTGGGTAAAACTTGAATTGAATTGAAAGCCTTTATTGTCATTGAACTGACTTCAGAACAATGAAATTAGGGTTGCAACTCCAGTAGGTAAACAGTAGGTAAAAGTTACATAATAAAATACACTTACAATAAATTAGAATACACAAGCATAAAGTGCAGTGCGACCAGGTAAAGATGTGCAAGTAGACATAAAAAGGAAGGAGGGTATATGCACTGCATTCTGTTCACAGGAACACATCAGCAGCATACATTGCTCTTAATTATAAAGTAATATTGTGAGGAATTGGCCCTATTTTAAAGGGTGTACAGCACAGAACAGGATATAAAAATTGACTGAGGAGGTGATGGCTGAGAGCATAGAGATGGGGGTTCAATTCCCCATTCGGAAAATCGCTAAGATACTCTTGAATGTTATCCTTAATGCCAAAGTTGGTCCTTGCATGGTAGCACCCTGACAGTATGTGTGAATGAGTGAAAGCAAGGCATCACTGTAAAGTGCTTTAAACTTCTGACTGAGATGGAAAAGCGCTATATACAGTATTGTTCAGAATAACAGTAGTGCTATGTGACTAAAAAGATTAATCCAGGTTTTGAGTATATTTCTTATTGTTACATGGGAAACAAGGTACCAGTAGATTCAGTAGATTCTCACAAATCCAACAAGACCAAGCATTCATGATATGCACACTCTTAAGGCTATGCAATTGGGCTATTAGTAAAAAAAAAAAGTAGAAAAGGGGGTGTTCACAATAATAGTAGCATCTGCTGTTGACGCTACAAACTCAAAACTATTATGTTCAAACTTTTTTTTTGCAATCCTGTGAATCACTAAACTAGTATTTAGTTGTATAACCACAGTTTTTCATGATTTCTTCACATCTGTGAGGCATTAATTTTTTTGCTTTGGAACCAAGATTTTGCCCGGTTACTAGTGTGCTTGGGGTCATTGTCTTGTTGAAACACCCATTTCAAGGGCATGTCCTCTTCAGCATAAGGCAACATGACCTCTTCAAGTATTTTGACATATCCAAACTGATCCATGATACCTGGTATGTGATATATAGGCCCAACACCATAGTAGGAGAAACATGCCCATATCATGATGCTTGCACCACCATGCTTCACTGTCTTCACTGTGAACTGTGGCTTGAATTCAGAGTTTTGGGGTCGTCTCACAAACTGTCTGTGGCCCTTGGACCCAAAAAGAACAATTTTACTCTCATCAGTCAACAAAATATTCATCCATTTCTCTTTAGGCCAGTTGATGTGTTCTTTGGCAAATTGTAACCTCTTCTGCACATGTCTTTTATTTAACAGAGGGACTTTGCGGGGGATTCTTGCAAATAAATTAGCTTCACACAGGCATCTTCTAACTGTCACAGTACTTACAGGTAACTCCAGACTGTCTTTGATCATCCTGGAGCTGATCAATGGGTGAGCCTTTGCCATTCTGGTTATTCTTCTATCCATTTTGATGGTTGTTTTCTGTTTTCTTCCACGCGTCTCTGTTTTTTTTTGTCCATTTTAAAGCACTGGAGATCATTGTAGATGAACAGCCTATAATTTTTTGCACCTGCGTATACGTTTTCCCCTCTCCATGTTATATGGCTGGGGGGGCCTGGCTGCCGGTTTGTTTGTCTTTTGGTTTCCTCCCAGGTGGCGTGCATTTGGGACTGAGTGGCTGTGTTGCTGAGGCTGTCAGGACCTCACCCTGATCACCTGCGACTCGTCAGGACTCACAGCTGTGGTGCATCTGGATGGATTGGAACATGTTGGCATTTAAGACTGGAGTGCACAGTGTGTATTTGCCAGAGACTCGACCTTGTGACCAGACGGGTGAGATCGTCGTCTTGGGAGCCATCTCATCAACAGCGGATGCTGAGAACGTCCAGGTTTGATGCACAGTCTGTGAAAGAGGAGGGAGTGAGGTCTCACGCTCGTCAGCACACTTCCTGAGGTACGTTAGATTTTGTGACTAACAGTTATACAGTCAGTAAATGTGGTGTCCCTCACACCTTATTGTATTGAGCTGTTTGTTAGTCATGTATCAGCTTCCACTGCGGTGGAGTTTTGTGAACTGGATGTTCCATGCCTGCAGGTTGGGAAGCTGATCAGTAATCAAGCCAGGAAGTGTTTGCTGTTTGTACACCTTTAAGTGTTCTGTGTGTAGAGTGTGGACTCACATAATGGTTCCTTCTTTCACAGACTCGGTTGTTGCGGCCAACTGGGGGGTGTCGGCGGGGTCCTTGGGTCCGAAACAGCTTCTGGCTCCGGACCGTTAGCGCTGCTGGGAGCGCACCACGCCAGGCCGCACCTTTTGTTATATTATCACTGTTATGTATTAAATTCAGTTAGCCTTTGAACCGTGCTCTGCTTATTTCATACTGGGTCCTTCAAACGCTGGTCGGTTCTCCGAGCTGCGTCCGACACATAACACTCCAATCAATTTTTTAATCAAACTACGCTGTTCTTCTGAACAATGTCTTGAACGTCCCATTTTCCTCAGGCTTTCAACGAGAAAAGCATGTTCAACAGGTGCTGGCTTCATCCTTAAATAGGGGACACCTGATTCACACCTGTTTGTTCCACAAAATTGATTAACTCACTGACTGAATGCCACACTACTATTATTGTGAACACCCCCTTTTCTACTTTTTTTTTTTTTTTACTAACAGCCTAATTTCATAGCCTTAAGAGTGTGCATATCATGAATGCTTGGTCTTGTTGGATTTGTGAGAATCTACCGAATCTACTGGTACCTTGTTTCCAGCCAGCACAGAAACTGATCCCCGTTTTGTCGGACTCTACTTCTTCTAAATAACACCACTCTCAGGCTCATTTCCTCCACTCTGTGGGACATAAAAAGCAGCATCATAAAACCATGGCCGATCCTGAAAGCACACACAAGGTGACAACGTTGTTATCATAAGTAAATATAAAAAGAAAACATGAGGAAATACCACATGTGAACACAGAGTCAAAGGCTGAAATTATCCACAAACACCAAAACTCAGAAGTGTGTATGCCTTAAATCCTGAACACCTTATGATCACTCAGCGGTCACTTCTGAATTGTCACCTGTCTAGTTGCTACCAGACCAAACTCAACTCCCAATCAAACAATGAAACAATTTCTGTCATGTTCAAACCAAATCTGCTTTAATCCAAAACTGTTCCAAACTGGTCTAATGTGATTTTATGATCTACTAAAGGTTTACTTTTTTACAGCTTTATTCACATTACAGTGTTAATGATCAAAACTCTGAATTCTTTCCACAGCTGTCAAATGTGCCAAGATCACTCAAACTATAATTTGAGCAACATTTGCCTGTCTGCTTGTCTGTCTGTCTGTCTGTTTGTTCCCCTACTCCTCCAAGATCCTTTGGCTGACTTACACCAAACCCAATCTGAGGATGATGGTCAAGCCCAAACTGCTCGAAAAGGCTTTGTTTTGGCAAACATCACAGTTACTAGGGTTGAAGATGTTCATTTATATTTTTCACTCCAATGTTCATCTCTCCTGGATTTACAAAGGAGAGATCAAACTTTCATTGGGGTTAAGGTCATTCGTGTCAAAGGACAAAATGCAAGGGGTTTTTTTTTTTTTAACTAATATTTGCACAAAATGGGGCACACATATGGAGGTGGGTTCCAAAAATGCAGCGTTAGCACAAATTCAGGAGACTCACAATTCAAATTCAAATTCAGGAGAGTCGGATTCAGTGTCTTTAACATTCAGCAAACTGGATCCAGCTGCCGCACTTTAATCCGAAGATGATGTTACGAATTATCATCACTGGAACACAATGCAGGCTCATCCTTTAAAAGCTCATTAACTTCACTCACCTCTCATGTTTTGCAGTACGCCACTTAATGCTCCCTCCACTACCCCACCACCACCAGTTGGTCCCTGTCTACCAGGGGGATGGGCTCTAACCCCCTGCCTCCTCCATCGGCAGGATCCTAGAGTCTCTGCTCATCCCACTGCTGCCAGGGGGTTGAGGCAAAACAAATCTCAGAACTCTGTATCTACCTATGTAATAAACATTTCCTCTCCAACTGGCTGAGTCTCCTGGTAGAATTGCCCAGCAACGTCAGATTTTAAACCAGTCTAGACCAAATGGGGAAAATTGTTAGGTGGATTTCCTTGGCAAGGATAGCCAGAGGTAAATTATTTGGGTGAAGGTCAAGGTTACTGAGGTCAAATGTCAGATTGCAATAGCCATTACTGTCTTGATGTCTACAAGTAGACCTAAACCTACCTAGTTGCTGAAAAGATAATTAATCAGTATCACTAATCAGTATTGCAGTAGAGCTTTAAAATATCTACCCTTATTAATGCTTTCTTGCATATCATTATTTCCTACATTTATTGCTGGTGATTTGCCTTTTTCACACACTGTGGTATCAGTCCGCGTTTCTGAGGGAGGGACAGTGCTCTTCTCAAACTGACACTGACCTTTGTCACCATTTTTGCTGTTTTTACCCCATAACTCCATAACATTCAGTCATAGATAGTCCAAACTATACCTTTTTGGAATCTTTACGATCAGACAAATAATGTGGTGTAGCTTTCAATATGATTTGAGCATTTTCAATTTTGACCCCTGTGTAATTCTTCAACTGACCGCTACCTGGCTGTCTATTGAAAATTCAAGTGACCAGTCGGTTTGTTCAAAAGAGTAATGTCTAAGGAGTATTTGTGCCAACTTTGGTGCCTATATCACCATTTGCATGATTTTGCTCTAAATATGCTCTTAGCTGCTGCACTAGGTGTGTCGTGATGTCTGATTATTCTCGTTTCACCAAGTCTCCTACATGTGCGCACCAACCAACTAAGCAAACAAAATCCAATCAGAGCAACACAAAACAAGAATCAGAGATTTCTGACATCTGCCAATCTGGAACCGGATCAACTTAAAACTTCAGTGGAGTCTTCCATGCCCTACTATCTATCTGTGGTGCAAATTTGGTGATAATCCGTGATGTTGTTTTGACGTAATCCTTCAAAGACTACATAAAGTGAAATCTTGATCCAGAATCTGAATCTGGATCTGGATCACCGTCAAAATTTAATGAAGTCTTCCATGTTCCAATACCTATCTGTAGTGAAAATGTTGCCAAAATCCAGGCGGTAGTTTTGACATAATCCTGCTATAAGTCAGACAAATAAATAAATAAACGTTGATGATTTTATTATGTCCTTGGTGGACGTAATCATAAAGGCCACAGATTAAGACAGCTGTTCCTGACATCTGTGGTGTGTTACTTATAAATCTGTAAACACAACAGAAAGAGAAAATGAGAGAAACGCAGCTCATACAGGCAACAGTACTGATAATGTAGTAAACTCTCTGACAACAAAGTTCGTTCAAGGTGACTGTTTTTCCTAGACTTTGGACAAACCTATCGCTTCCACTTTAACCCTCTGGGGCTGACGCTGTTGTATACGATGGCTAAGACCAAGCTTTACTAAATTAGAAATAACTTTTTAATGATATGGGATAGAAACTTACTTTTTTTGCTGAAAAGTTAACTCTGCGGACTTTCAAGCCAGCTATCATCCATCTTTGTACTCCTCATAGAAGGTGTGTGATGACGTGCGCAATGTGAGTGCCCAATCGGAATTGGTTCACCGTCACATGGTTTTCCAAAATCCAATCGTAGGGCAGATTTACCTCATGTGAAAAGCCAAAGATCGTTTTCAGGAGTGATATGTTACTAGTTGGCTCATTTGAATAGTCTCCTGGGTGCTCCAATGAGTACATACTATTGGTCTCCAATGCGCCATTACGCGCAGTGATCACTGAAAGCAGACAGCCTCTGATGACAATCTCACATGCTCAAACAAAGTGTGTAACTATCAGGATTGCTCCACTAGTTTGCATGTGAATGTTACTGGATAACTCTGTTGCTTTCTCTGCGTAAAGCACTGTTTACCATATCAATGGACAACAAAACGGATAGACCATTTTGTATATATTGTTCAAAATGTGCATTTGTGTGTATTGTTTGAAACTTTTTGTTGTACAGTCTTTCACACAAGACCTCAAATTACCTTTATAAAGTGTCAAAACAGTTATTATAGTTTGCTGTGTGTTTTGATAAATGTGTGTGGAAAATTAATTCTGCTTTACTTTTTCCTCTCTTATTTCTGATTGCAAACCTTTATTACACGTATAAAACACAACAAAAACATATATATTATGAAAGCACAGGTTGTCCTGAAAAAAAGAAGAGACATAAAACTTGATTGTGAGATGCAGGGAGAGCTGTTAACAGCAATAATAAAACACTTATGCCAGGCGAGTGAACTGTCCAAAAAAGGCACTCGGACCCCAGAGGGTTAACATGAGAAGTCAAAAAACAATAAATGCTGTAGTTTCTGAAATCTGGTGAACATTACTGCATGAGATCAGCTGGGAAAAAAACAACAACTTTGTTTTACTGATGTTACATCCCATAGATATACTTGAATGGTCAGTGGATTCTAAATCGATGATGGAAAATTAGGAGCAGGTGTGTCAGGGAGACAGACAGACCATTTCCGCAGAGCAAATGGATCAATCAGAAAAGAACACTGGCACTTTCTGATTGTGTCAGAGTGGTTACTTTCTAAATCTCAAGCATGGTTATAGTGTCACACAAACCAGCAGGAGAGAGAGAGAGAGACTGACCGTTTCCACACAGAAATGTACTAAATCAGCAAGTGAAACCATTTTTCTGATGGTGTAACAGCGGTTACGTTATAAAACTCAAATGACACAGTCACAAGTTCACCCAACCCTGAGGGAAGGATTATGAACACAATTCAAATGGGTTTTGTCAGTTTCTTTTATTTCCAAAGCCAAGGATTTGTGGCCAAATACGCAGCTTTAAATTTTAACATCATACTAGTGCAGTTCTACGATGTCACATTCTACGTGGTTACTACATTACAACTTCAATTATGGCAGAAATCATCCATCTTTAAAACGTGAGCGTCATGCAAATATATTAATAATCTGTGATCAAACATCAGATTATCTCATGTTACAACACCAGATTTCTCATATTTACTGCAAACAGAAAAGTGCGTTACAGTAGCTTTGTAGAGTTTCTGCCATTGCAGGACAACAACGAGGTTCCGTGCAAGGAATTAAAGTCTAACAGCCACATTTTTTGGCAAACACTGATGTTGATTTTGCGTTGGCCAAACCCAGATGAAGGATAATAAACAAACACACTGTAATTGTTCACTACTGGGGGTGCTTTATCAGTCGAGATGTGCACATTACATATCATGCACTGAGTGCAATGCACTGAGGAGGAGCTGCAGGCGCTGATTTGAAACAGTTTAAAGTGCACCGTGTTGGCATTAGCAGCATGATACTCAGGAAGGCTGCAGAGACATTCAGCCGTAGCTCAGTAGCTTCAGCACCTCAAAGTAAAGCGAGTGTGGCAGCCGAATAAGCTTCATTTATGAGGTCATCAGCACTACAATATGCAACGCCATGTCAGACGTATCATTACTAAGCGTATCAGACCACATGTCCCACACAATCCTTTAACAGAATCTTCTGAGGCTGGTGAGAAGCGCAGAAAATAGTAGATTAAAAAAAACACACACACACACAAAAATATTAAAATGCTAACAGCTGCATTTTTGGTGTTACTCTGTGTTCTCTGGAGAACTCTCATTCTAGTGAGGCTCTCCTGAGAACTCCAATTCCAATAGTAATGGTGTCGGAGCGGTAAGTCCAGCTAACTGTTGCCATTTCCATGTTTATTTTTGTTTTTTTAATCCAATGTTGCTGGAACGTCACCTGTTAACGTTTAACAAGCTCTACTTCCACAAATACCGTGCTGTATATTTTACAATGTCATGTGACATTTTCAGTCCATCATGTGACCTGTAATTGCAAAAAAGTGTTTCTATTCCACTCTCTCAAAATAAGGCTTTTTCAAATCACCTGAAAAAACACCTCATGCAAGAACCAACACGTGGCGTGTTTCTCTTGCATGAAATGCTGCTATGTATGGACAGATGGGGAGGGGCAGCCACGTCTGAGCACAGACAGCACGGAGAGGCGCCTCTCAGCTGATCGCAGGCCAGAGAATCACTGACAGCTGCAAATGATGGCTCAGTGCACACAACGTGTCACATTAAAAACACAGAGACCATAGCCAGGACAGGTATATAAATAAGTACTACAATAACTACATACACAATTACATAACAAATAGCAAAAAATAAAAAAAAGATCACATAACATAGAAACAGAGAGTGACACGCTGGTCTGTGCAGTAAACAGAAAGGGGGGCGTGGCTGCCAACAGCCAACAGAGATCTCTGGTCCTGGATGTCACAGCTGGGGAACACGTACCGTGGGTTGAAGGACATGACCTTACAACTGTCCACCATGATGCGCATATCTACTTGCTGTCCTCACATGAAAATACATAAAAACATATATCACTTTTGTGATGGGCTGCAGCGAGTGAGCACACAGCGTGCAGACTGACAGGCTGTCCCAGGTGAAACCTGAACAGGCAGCATGCGACTTGAATGTCACGTCACCCACGTGAGCTCTGTTCCACATGATGCAGTGTCTATCCTGCGTCGCGCCACTCACAGGACACGTGTGTCGGGCGGGACACGCGCAGGCCGGCTGGACACATCGGGCCAGCAGATGTGGACATGATAAGTGCGCACTGCTTCATTCATGTCCTGACTGTACATCTATGACCATGGGTCATCTACAGAGGAACAGAAGGTTCATACTTGTATTGTCTGCTCAGAGGGATTCAATAAACTGTGGTGTTTTTTTATGGTGTGTGGTTTTTATTTTTTTCTCCACAGCAGAGGCGCGATGTGGTGTAACCGTTCCAGGTGCTCACACTGTGTTCATGCACGCGCACGAGTGTGCACGAAACCATCGCTGGTGTATCGTGCATGTCTGTCGAACCATCCGTCCCTCCCGACAGCAGGTGGAATGTTACATGGTTCCCCATTTCGTTTTTGGTTCACAGATTTTCTTCCAGTTTCTTTCAGCGTCAGCGTCAGGTTCTTTCTGCGTCATTCGTGTTAAAAGCAATTGTTCGGATCAGATACGGTTTTTAAGCCAATTGTCGGACCATTTTTCAGCTCAACAAAAAACAAACACAAAATAAACAAATAGTGTTTTGAGTTCCAAAAAACTTTCACCTGAATGAAAACAAGGTGTACACTGTTGTACATAACATATTAAAATAAAAAATACTTCACTCTTATATTAAATTGTAATATAAACTGTTGTGAAAGTGTTGGAACACGGACCCACAACAGGGGGCGCAAATGAACGGACAATGGAGGAAGTCAAATAGCACTTTTACTGTTGTGAAATAAGCACAACAAGCACGACAGATCACAATAGAAAATAATAAAGTCAATTCACAAAGGTGTCATGTGGGCAGGCTCGAAGATAGAAGACGTCTGTCCAAAGCAGAACCGGAACCACACGATTTCCTCCGCCACCGAACCCCGGGGGATACTGGAGCCGCCAAGTCCCGAACTCCCAGGTGGCCACTGCCTCCGCTTGTCGGATCTGGTACTGCTGGCGAGGAACAAAAACAGTTAGATGTGGGTGCGTTTGCACCCAGCAACACGGATGGTGAAAAAAACCACCTCCACGTCTTGTCAGGAAAATGTGAGTACTTATCAAAAAAGGGTTCAGTACAGTCTCCAGCTGCAAGTACTCACCAACCACTGTCAAACACAAGGCAACAAAGTCACTGTCTGAAAGACAACACAACGGCTGAGTTCGTTACCATCCTCGGTAGAACGATATCTCGGCAAAGAGGTGGAGATGACGTCTTGCTGATATACGAGCAGATCAATCAATCAATCAATCAATCAATTTTTTATATAGCGCCAAATCACAACAAAACAGTTTGCCCCAAGGCGCTTTATATTGTAAGCAAGGCCATACAATAATTATGTAAAACCCCAACGTCAAAACGACCCCCTGTGAGCAAGCACTTGGCTACAGTGGGAAGGAAAACTCCCTTTTAACAGGAAGAAACCTCCAGCAGAACCAGGCTCAGGAGGGGCAGTCTTCTGCTGGGACTGGTTGGGGCTGAGGAGAGAACCAAGAAAAAGACATGCTGTGGAGGGGAGCAGAGATCGATCACTAATGATTAAATGCAGAGTGGTGCATACAGAGCAAAAAGAGAAAGAACAGTGCATCATGGGAACCCCCCAGCAGTCTACGTCTATAGCAGCATAACTAAGGGATGGTTCAGGGTCACCTGATCCAGCCCTAACTATAAGCTTTAGCAAAAAGGAAAGTTTTAAGCCTAATCTTAAAAGTAGAGAGGGTGTCTGTCTCCCTGATCTGAATTGGGAGCTGGTTCCACAGGAGAGGAGCCTGAAAGCTGAAGGCTCTGCCTCCCATTCTACTCTTACAAACCCTAGGAACTACAAGTAAGCCTGCAGTCTGAGAGCGAAGCGCTCTATTGGGGTGATATGGTACTACGAGGTCCCTAAGATAAGATGGGACCTGATTATTCAAACCTTATAAGTAAGAATAGAATTTAAAATTCTATTCTAGAATTAACAGGAAGCCAATGAGAGAGGCCAATATGGGTGAGATATGCTCTCTCCTTCTAGTCCCCGTCAGTACTCTAGCTGCAGCATTTTGAATTAACTGAAGGCTTTTAGGGGAACGTTTAGGACAACCTGATAATAATGAATTACAATAGTCCAGCCTAGAGGAAATAATGCATGAATTAGTTTTTCAGCATCACTCTGAGACAAGACCTTTCTGATTTTAGAGATATTGCGTAAATGCAAAAAAGCAGTCCTACATATTTGTTTAATATGCGCTTTGAATGACATATCCTGATCAAAAATGACTCCAAGATTTCTCACAGTAGTACTAGAGGTCAGGTGAATGCCATCCAGAGTAGGATCTGGTTAGACACCATGTTTCTAAGATTTGTGGGCCAAGTACAATACTTCAGTTTTATCTGAGTTTAAAAGCAGGAAATTAGAGGTCATCCATGTCTTTATGTCTGTAAGACAATCCTGCAGTTTAGCTAATTGGTGTGTGTCCTCTGGCTTCATGGATAGATAAAGCTGGGTATCATCTGCGTAACAATGAAAATTTAAGCAATACCGTCTATAATACTGCCTAAGGGAAGCATGTATAAGTAAATAAAATTGGTCCTAGCACAGAACCTTGTGGAACTCCATATTAACTTTAGTCTGTGAGAAGATTCCCCATTTACATGAACAAATTGTAATCTATTAGACAAATATGATTCAAACCACCGCAGCGCAGTGCTTTAATACCTATGGCATGCTCTAATCTCTGTAATAAAATTTTATGTCAACAGTATCAAAAGCAGCACTGAGGTCTAACAGAACAAGCACAGAGATGAGTCCACCTGTCCGAGGCCATAAGAAGATCATTTGTAACCTTCACTAATGCTGTTTCTGTACTATGATGAATTCTAAAAAACCTGACTGAAACTCTTCAAATAGACCATTCCTCTGCAGATGATCAGTTAGCTGTTTTACAACTACCCTTTCAAGAATTTTTGAGAGAAAAGGAAGGTTTGGAGATTGGCCTATAATTAGCTAAGATAGCTGGGTCAAGTGATGGCTTTTTAAGTAATGGTTTAATTACTGCCCCTTAAAAGCCTGTGGTACATAGCCAACTAACAAAGATAGATTGATCATATTTAAGATCGAAGCATTAAATAATGGTAGGGCTCCTTGAGCAGCCTGGTAGGAATGGGGTCTAATAAACATGTTGATGGTTTGGATGAAGTAACTAATGAGAATAACTCAGACAGAACAATCGGAGAGAAAGAGTCTACCCAATCCCGGCATCACTGAAAGCAGCCAAAGATAACGATACTCTTTGGGATGGTTATGAGTAATTTTTTCTCTAATAGTTTAAAATTTTGTTAGCAAAGAAAGTCATGAAGTCATTACTAGTTAAAGTTAATGGAATACTCAGCTCAATAGAGCTCTGACTCTTTGTCGCCTGGCTACAGTGCTGAAAAGAAACCTGGGGTTGTTCTTATTTTCTTCAATTAGTGATGAGTAGAAAGATGTCCTAGCTTTACGGAGGGCTTTTTTATAGAGCAACAGACTCTTTTTCCAGGCTAAGTGAAGATCTTCTAAATTAGTGAGACGCCATTTCCTCTCCAACTTACGGGTTATCTGCTTTAAGCTACGAGTTTGTGATTTATACCACGGAGTCAGACACTTCTGATTTAAAGCTCTCTTTTTCAGAGTAGCTACAGCATCCAAAGTTGTCTTCAATGAGGATGTAAAACTATTGACTAGATACTCTATCTCCCTTACAGAGTTTAGGTAGCTACTCTGCACTGTGTTGGTATAATGGCATTAGAGAACATAAAGAAGGAATCATATCCTTAAACCTAGTTACAGCGCTTTCTGAAAGACTTCTAGTGTAATGAAACTTATTCCCCACTGCTGGGTAGTCCATCAGAGTAAATGTAAATGTTATTAAGAAATGATCAGACAGAAGGGAGTTTTCAGGGAATACTGTTAAGTCTTCTATTTCCATACCATAAGTCAGACAAGATCTAAGATATGATTAAAGTGGTGGGTGGACTCATTTACTGTTTGAGCAAAGCCAATAGAGTCTAATAATAGATTAAATGCAGTGTTGAGGCTGTCATTCTCAGCATCTGTGTGGATGTTAAAATCGCCCACTATAATTATCTTATCTGAGCTAAGCACTAAGTCAGACAAAAGGTCTGAAAATTCACAGAGAAACTCACAGTAACGGACCAGGTGGACGATAGATAATACAAATAAAACTGGTTTTTGGGACTTCCAATTGGGATGGACAAGACTAAGAGATAAGCTTTCAAATGAATTAAAGCTCTGTCTGGGTTTTGGATTAATTAATAAGCTGGAATGGAAGATTGCTGCTAATCCTCCACACCGGCCCGTGCTACGAGCATTCTGACAGTTAGTGTGACTCGGGGGTGTTGACTCATTTAAACTACATATTCATCCTGCTGTAACCAGGTTTCTGTTAGGCAGAATAAATCAATATGTTGATCAATTATTATATCATTTACCAACAGGGACTTAGAAGAGAGAGACCTAATGTTTAATAGACCAACATTTAACTGTTTTAGTCGGGGGTGCAGTTGAAGGTGCTATTTTGTTTTTTTTTTTTGAATTTTTATGCTTAAATAGATTTTTGCGGGTTATGGGTAGTCTGGGAGCAGGCACCGGTCTCTACGGGGATGGGGTAATGAGGGGATGGCAGGGGAGAGAAGCTGCAGAGAGGTGTGTAAGACTACAACTCTGCTTCCTGGTCCCAACCTGGATAGTCACGGTTTGGGAGGGATTTAAAAAATTGGCCAGATTCTAGAAATGAGAGCTGCTCCATCCAAAGTGGGGATGGATGCCGTCTCTCCTAACAAGACCAGGTTTTCCCCAGAAGCTTTGCCAATTATCTATGAAGCCCACCTCATTTTTTGGACACCACTCAGACAGCCAGCAATTCAAGGAGAACATGCGGCTAAACATGTCACTCCCGGTCCGATTGGGGAGGGGCCCAGAGAAAAACTACAGAGTCCGACATTGTTTTTGCAAAGTTACACACCGATTTAATGTTAATTTTAGTGACCTCCGATTGGCGTAACCGGGTGTCATTACTGCCGACGTGAATTACAATCTTACCAAATTTACGCTTAGCCTTAGCCAGCAGTTTCAAATTTCCTTCAATGTCGCCTGCTCTGGCCCCCGGAAGACAATTGACTATGGTTGCTGGTGTCGCTAACTTCACATTTCTCAAAACAGAGTCGCCAATAACCAGAGTTTGATCCTCGGCGGGTGTGTCGTCGAGTGGGAAAAAACGGTTAGAGATGTGAACGGGTTGGCGGTGTACACGGGGCTTCTGTTTAGGGCTACGCTTCCTCCTCACAGTCACCCAGTCAGCCTGCTTTCCCGGCTGCTCGGGATCTGCCAGGGGGGAACTAACGGCGGCTAAGCTACCTTGGTCCGCACCGACTACAGGGGCCTTGCTAGCTGTAGAATTTTCCACGGTGCGGAGCCGAGTCTCCAATTCGCCCAGCCTGGCCTCCAAAGCTACGAATAAGCTACACTTATTACAAGTACCATTACTGCTAAAGGAGGCCGAGGAATAACTAAACATTTCACACCCAGAGCAGAAAAGTGCGGGAGAGACAGGAGAAGCCGCCATGCTAAATCGGCTAAGAGCTAGTAGCTACGCTAAGCTAGCGGATTCCTAAAAACACGCAAAGTGAATAATGTGTAAATAATTTAGAGGTGATTCAGCAGGAGTGCTTTAGTTAAGGCACGTAAAGATTACACTGGGAAACAAATCGTAATCTAGATAACTAGATCAATCTAACTGCGCAGATTAAACAGCTAACAGATACAGAAAAACACCGCTGTGCTCCGGAACAGGAAGTGATACAATACCGCAGTGAGAGCCAACCACCAGTAGAGGCAAGCAAGAGGGTAGCAAGGTTGAGAAGGTTGAGATCAGATGAGTGGTGACAGCTGTCATAGGTGATGAGTGTCAGCTGTCACCCCGGCTGCTCCTGTGAGGCGGCAGCGCCCTCTGGTGCCTGGAGCCCGCACTCCAGGCAGGGTGCCCTCTGGTGGTGGTGGGCCAGCAGTACCTCCTCTTCAGCGGCCCACACAACAATAAACAATATATTGTGAAGAAAAAAATCGCTTTTGTCAAAATCAGGAAAAAAAAAAGAAGAAGAAGAAATGGAGCAAAGCTGATCTCTTTGCATCTTCAAATTCTTTTTCAAAGAGATGAGGATGTAGACACTGTATGGTGAGTAAGGAACAATAACAACTATTTATTCTCCTTTCAGGATAAAAAATTAGTCCTACCACGGCTTTCCAGTAGCATTCAGACCAGTCGTCCTGCTTAACAGATGCTTAGAAAAAGCTGGGAATATGGTACTCATTATTTTCCCAAGCTGTGGACTTTCTGCCTGTTCGCCCATGCTCGCGCCTCGAGTGTGAGACTCGGTTCAGTGAGCTCAAGACGGCACAGAGAAGAGACGACGGACACTTCATTGTCAACTCCCTCAATTTCTTGAGAGATTCTGTTGGTATGTGGATCCAGACGTGTGGTGATGCTGCTCTTTGGCGGTTTTAACATGCTGCATGAATGCACAACTATACTTTTTTCACTCACACTTTTCACAGTTAGTATTTTGACAATGATCACTTCCGAGCAAGTACCAAGCTGTCTCTCTGTAGCAGCAGAGGCAGTTTTTAATTGGAGGCTTCGTTTACGAGTGAAAGACATGCATGCGCAGCTGCAGCCCCTCCACTCTGTGTAATTTTACTGTGACTGCATCGACATTAACGCAGTTATCACCTTAAAAATAAGTCACTTTGACACAAAATCACACTTATGTAAACTCGGGGGACAGGCTGTACAGGTCACGGATCAACTGTGAAACGTTACCCCACTACTACCTCGTGTCTAGTAAAGGCTTATCTGAGCGGCTGCATGAAATGGAGTGATGCCGACTGTATTAATATTAAAATGCAACAGGTGGCACCTTTTGTTTCTGTGGCAGAAGGCGTTCTACGTGGCACAAAAATGAAGAAACAAGTTCTTCCTCTTTTATATCCTGTTGTATTAATACCACAGTGAGGGGATCAGCAGTTCATCTTGTTTGAATAAATGTCTCCAGGCATCCAATCAGAGTGAAGCTCCGGCTCCAAGAGGACAGCACTGCCAAACATCAATCAGTCAACATTAACCAAGTTGTTTTTTACGGCTGGTTCACCGCTCGTTTTCTCCTTTTCTAAAGATCACGAGCACCAGCGAGTACGTGAGAAGTGTCATGGTTGTTGTGTGTATTCTGGACGTCTGCTTTTAGCTGGCGGTTACAGGCTGATTAACTCTGACAGGCTGCCTTTCAGGCTCACCACAAACACACCCAGTAAACCAGGCAGCGTTTCCTCCTCCACACATTCATGCAGACTGTGCACAGCTACATTTGGATCAACATTAATTCACACAAAATCGACAAATATAATGGCAAAATGTTTAAAGCAGGGTTTCCGTCTATTAGTCATCTTATGTATGAGGAATTGTGGAGCTGTCATTCAGAACAGCGTTTTGAATTTTACATTCCAAATGGAAAGACTCCAACATGGTTTAACTTAATAATTCAGACCAGCTGTAAGGATGCTCAACTGTTTGCACACCCGGAAGTATTGGTCCACGCTTCCTGCTCTGCTCACACCTATTTAATAAACACAATTAGATACATCACGTGTGTTTACCCAAGAAAGAACCAACGAAAAGTGCATCAAACATTTCTAGGGTTGTTTGTAACATTAATTATAGGACATTTTTCTTATAAAACACAACTGACAGTCAATTGAAAGCCCCACATTGACTTAATATGATGTAGGTAGCTACACATTTTTGTGCAGTGCAAGCAATTTTTTTTCATAAATAATGTAAAATTCTTGGAATTTGTCTAGCAATTGTGAATTCTTGTAATACTATAGAGTTACTACCACCTAGAGTGTCGAAGTGTAATTGCACGGAAATGTCTCCTACCTGTAGATGAAGCTATCGTGATTAGATGAGGCTGAAAATGCATCAACATCAATATTTTTCACAGATGCATCTTTTTGTTTATTTTTCATGAATTTGTCTTTTTTCAAGTCAATTCAAAGGACAAATGTTATCTGTCAATGCCGCAATGTGACTGCTGCATGGGTGACATGATGCAGTCATTGGTTGGTTCAGCTTCAGCTTTTTAAAAAAAAACTGCGTGGCAGAGTCAAACTCGGTTACAAACAAGGTTGTCAAATTGGGTCAAAACTTTGTGCAAGCTTTCACTGGCATACCTCAGCAACTCAATGCTCGAACACGTCAACAGGAAAAATACAACCATAAAATGCGGTGTTTTTTTATATGGTGTGTGATTTACACTTTTTTTTGTAATACTTCCATGTCCTTCCTGATATGAGGCAGCTTCCTGTAGCTTTCAAAGAACAGCTCCATAGCTCAGTGGTAAAATCACTGACTGGCAATCAGAGCTTTTGAACAGTGCGAGTTTGCGTCCGGTGGGTCGTATGTTTTTTTTTTTCCCCACATAAGCGGCCCGATGTGGTCCCACAGGTACTGGCTGTTTTTTTTAATATTTCCTCCACATAAGCGGTGCGATGTGCCGCAGCTGGCATTGTGTGTTCCTGCCCGAAAGACACCACCGCGTGCACAAATTCTTGCACCGGGTTCGTGCACACCTGTCCGTCAACACAATGTTTCGTGGTGCACTAATTTCAAACTGTTTCGCGCTGTTTTGCCGTTTTCGTCCAAACGCCACCCAAACTTCGCACTATGTGTGAAGGGACCCTAAATCAGAGTGTATTTCAGATAGATGTTTTCCACAATTCTTCAATAAACTGTTCAAATTCAAACCACTGACTGCCTTTCAGATTCACATAGTCAATACTGTTGAGGTAAAGTGTGCTTAAGTTTTGAACATTAATGAATTTAGATTAACTGTCTGATTGGTAAAACAGCCAATATATTAATTGATATAAAAATGGCAGCCCTACCTGTAGCCATGTTCTAAATATAATCAGCACCAGACAGAGACTATAATTAAAAATTAACAGTGTTCTTTTGCTTTCATAGTAAAAATGTATTTTTTTCTCAGTGACCACTTCCAACCATTTGTTTCAGGAAGTGGCATTTGTCAGTAGAAGTTGGTATCCACTCTTTTTGGATGGAATAAACGCTTCTGAATCTTGGAAAAATGGATACCAAACTCAAATTTCAAACTTTTCATCAGAAAAAAAGGTACTTAGAAATGTCTCCCTAAATAGGCACAATTCCATAGTATTTCAGTGTTTCAGCCAATCCCCTCTGATAATGATGTTGCCCTCACGGCCCACAGGTGCAGAACTGAAAGTTTTTCGCAGCCCAGTAGTTGGGGCTCATGGCCCATCATTGGATCGTAGCCCCATGGTTGAGAATAACTGCCCTAGAGCAAGCACACAGGTGACAGTGGTAAGGAAAAACTCCCTCTGATGATATTGAGAAAGAAACCTCAAGCAGACCAGAATCAAAAGGGTGACCCACTGCTTCGGCCACTCTACCAAAAAGGTTTACAATACAGAACACAATGCAACAACATTTGATGAGAAAAAATATGTGTTCTCTCAGCAACAAACATGCATGTTGTTCTTATGTGGATGTTGAATATTTGTTTTTAATTCTTATTTTGGTCTAATTTGTCTTATGGTCTAATGTTCATTTACACGTTGGTCATGATTTAAAAAACATAACCTGGACATCAGAATACATGCACCGTTTGTTAATGGTTCATTCCTTATACAGTAGTGTTCAGAATAATAGAAGTGCTATGTGACTAAAAAGATTAATACAGGTTTTGAGTATATTTCTTATTGTTACATGGGAAACAAGGTACCAGTAGATTCAGTAGATTCTCACAAATCCAACAAGACCAAGCATTCATGATATGCACACTCTTAAGGCTATGAAATTGGGCTATTAGTAAAAAAAAAAGTAGAAAAAGGGGTGTTCACAGTAATAGTGTGGCATTCAGTCAGTGAGTTCGTCAATTTTGTGGAACAAACAGGTGTGAAACAGGTGTCCCCTAATTAAGGATGAAGCCAGCACCTGTTGAACATGCTTTTCTCTTTGAAAGCCTGAGGAAAATGGGACGTTCAAGACATTGTTCAGAAGAACAGCGTAGTTTGATTAAAAAGTTGATTGGAGAGGGGAAAACGTATACACAGATGCAAAAAATTATAGGCTGTTTATCTACAATATTCTCCAATGCTTTAAAATGGACAAAAAAAAAAAAACAGACGCGTGGAAGAAAATAGAAAACAACCATCAGAATGGATAGAAGAATAACCAGAATGGCAAAGGCTCACCCACTGATCAGCTCCAGGATGATCAAAGACAGTCTGGAGTTAACTGTAAGTGCTGTGACACTTAGAAGACGCCTGCGTGAAGCTAATTTATTTGCAAGAATCCCCCGCAAAGTCCCTCTGTTAAGTAAAAGACGTGCAGAAGAGGTTACAATTTGCCAAAGAACACATCAACTGGCCTAAAGAGAAATGGATGAATATTTTGTGGACTGATCAGAGTAAAATTGTTCTTTTTGGGTCCAAGGGCCGCAGACAGTTTGTGAGATGACCCCCAAACTCTGAATTCAAGCCACAGTTCACAGTGAAGACAGTGAAGCATGGTGGTGCAAGCATCATGATATGGGCATGTTTCTCCTACTATGGTGTTGGGCCTATATATCGCATACCAGGTATCATGGATCAGTTTGGATATGTCAGAATACTTTAAGAGGTCATGTTGCCTTATGCTGAAGAGGACATGCCCTTGAAATGGGTGTTTCAACAAGACAATGACCCCAAGCACACTAGTAACCGAGCAAAATCTTGGTTCCAAAGCAACAAAATTAATGCCTCACAGATGTGAAGAAATCATGAAAAACTGTGGTTATACAACTAAATACTAGTTTAGTGATTCACAGGATTGCTAAAAAGCAGTTTGAACATAATAGTTTTGAGTTTGTAGCGTCAACAGCAGATGTTACTATTACTGTGAACACCCCCTTTTCTACTTTTTTTTTTTTTTTACTAATAGCCCAATTTCATAGCCTTAAGAGTGTGCATATCATGAATGCTTGGTCTTGTTGGATTTGTGAGAATCTACTGAATCTACTGGCACCTTGTTTCCCATGTAACAATAAGAAATATACTCAAAACCTGGATTAATCTTTTTAGTCACATAGCACTACTATTATTCTGAACACTACTGTAAGTGGTATTCCGTGGCCACTGTTAAATCAATGAAATACAAACGTCGGTTATAACTTCTTAATGAAATGCCATAGAACATATAGAAGTGTCAAATTAAGATCTTCATGGTGTTTACTCATTTTAAGAGTAATATGATTTTTGTTGTAATGTTATTGAGGAAAATACATAGAAATCTTGAACACTTTCCTTAAAACGTGTCGTTTATAGACCATATACGTTTGTTGCTCATTTAGAAGCTAAAAATAAAAATGTTACCTTGGTATCCTATTTTTCCATGAACTGGACCATTTGAACAAGTTAAAAACATTACTGATATACGAGGTCTGTCAATAAAGTATCGTACCTTTTTATTTTTTTCAAAAACTATATGGATTTCATTGATATGTTTTTACGTCAGACAAGCTTGAACCCTTGTGCGCATGCGTGACTTTTTCCACGCCTGTCGGTGACGTCATTGGCCTTTGAGCACGCCTTGTGGAAGGAGTGGTCCCGCCCCCTCGTCGGATTTTCATTCTCAGCAAACAGCTGAGCTACTGCCGCTTTGTTCTATGAAATTTTTTTCAGGAGCTCTGCCA
Organism: Thalassophryne amazonica; assembly: GCF_902500255.1. NCBI lineage: Eukaryota > Metazoa > Chordata > Actinopteri > Batrachoidiformes > Batrachoididae > Thalassophryne > Thalassophryne amazonica. The sequence goes on along the minus strand of NC_047107.1, from coordinate 109,470,665 downwards.
GACAACCAGCTGGAAACCATTTCGAAGATTCAGTTGTTTTTCGGTGAAAATTTTACGGGCTTCACAGAAATTAGGGACTGTTACTACAGCTTTAAGGACGGCCCACAATGGCGCGAGGCAGAAAACGCCAGATGATTTCTAAGCTGATGGCTCTGTGGATACGAGACCGTCGTGTGCACTTTCTCTGGTTATCACAAGAGCTGGACATCAGCCATTTTCCGGCAGATTTCATTTTTAACAAGAGATTTTGTCATGGAAAGCCGCGCGGAGGCTTCGTGCATAACGACCGATTCGCTGTTTATGCGAGACAAAGGAACATCTCCGTTTCGGCGTGTCATGGGACAAGTTAGGACATGCCCAGCTCTCCACAATTTCTCTGATACTTACTGGACTGGTAAGCATTGAAAACCGAGATAGGCATGTCCCAACTTGTCCCATGACACGCCGAAACGGAGGTGTTCTTTGTCTCGTTCAAACAGTGAATCGGTCGTTACGCACGAAGCCTCCTCACGGCTTTCCATGACAAAATCTCTGTTAAAAGTGAAATCTGTCGGAAAATGGCTGATGTCCAGCTCTTGTGATAAACAGAGAAAGTGCACACGATGGTCTCGTATCCACAGAGCCATCAGCTTAGAAATGATCTGGCGTTTTCTGCCTCGTCGTCGCAGCTCGGAGCGCAGCGCGCCGAGCGTCCTTAAAGCCGTCCTTAAAGCCGTCCTTAAAGCTGTAGTAACAGTCCTTATTCTCTGTGAAGCCCGTAAAATTTTCACAGAAAGCCAGATAAATTTTTCAAATGGTTTACAGGTGCCTGTCTCTAACAGCTTCTGAAAAAATTCTGATGGAAAAAAAGTCCAAATCATTCCGCCATTTCCAGACAATGAAAATCCGACGATGGGGCGGGACCACTCCTTCCACAAGGCGTGCTCACAGGCGAATGACGTCACCGACAAGCGTGGAAAAACTCACGCATGCGCACAAGGGTTCAAGCTTGTCTGACGTAAAAACATATGAATCAAATCCATACAGTTTAAAAAAAAATAAAAAGGTATGATACTGTATGGACAGACCTCGAATTGTATTGCTCTTTAGCCTGTGATGGTGTCATCATTCTAACTCAGTACTGGATGAATTAAAATCATTTTTGTCTCGAGAGAACCATAAAACATCTAATAATACAGCCAAGGCTGAAAAATCCCAATATTCTGCATTAAGAAAGGTACAACAATCAAGTTTGAGAATCAACAATCCAGTTGTATTCTTTTGGAAATGTTTGCCACTAACATGGCATGCCTACTCTACATAGCTGGTCCTTTAAATAGCTGCATGTAGTTTAGCACCAAAATGTTCAAAACTAATTTGAAAAAATTCCAACACACACAACTTGTCCTGAACCTGCTCATAAATCAAGATGGTTCTACTTCAGCCAAATCCAACATTTTTAAATGATGATGAATGGGTCAGTAACTTTGAAATAACCACACAAAGAGAAACAGCCGACAAAGAGATGAAAGTCAAAATATTCTGTCTTTGGAGGCAATGATGTCGAAAAGTGGCCATTATGTTTCACAAACAAATGTTGAAATCCAGTTAACTAACCGATGTTCACAACCTAACAGGTTCTCTTTCTGAGCACGTGCTTTTCTCTCCCTCTCTATCTTTCAGCCTTGCTTTTCCTTGGCACTGACAAGCTTTCACTTATGCTGCTTTTGAACAGAAAGCCCATTGTGTCTTCGACAGCAAACAATGCCTGCCATTTCGCCCGAGGGCCCCAAACACACATTAGCTCACTTTGTCTGCTGTGGCTTCCTGCCATGGATCTGGTTGCAAAGCTAATAAGTTAAGTAATTAGACTACACTCGTTGACGACAGTTTGACGCGTGTAATAATGTTAAGTGAGTCATATGTATGCTGCCAAAGTGTTTTCGAGCAAGACCTAGACTCCCATCCAGTTTTTGAAGTGTCTCACGGCTGCCCGGCATCTACCCCCTGAACCTTCCCCTGAAAGATCAATACCTTAGTACTGGGCATACATCTAACATGATCACAACACACTGTGTCGTTTTTATGCTAATAATGCTAATAGGAAGTAAAACATTGACACTTTTTGATCTGATCTGATCTGAAATCAAACACCACAGTGTACTCTGCCTTTTTCTTGCATGATAAGACCTTGAGTGGTTTATGACCCTGACTTACCGGTACATTTCCAAGCTTTAGAAGTGATTAAGGTGTTGCCACGGGCTTCCAAATGGCTGGCAGCTCCTCGACACAATGACTTGTTCTGTCAGTCATAAAAGGCGCTTTATACTTCATCAGTCAACACAACTGGCAAAGCACTGCACACACTGTGAGTTGTAAAAGCACAAAAGGATTCACAGTTCACAATCACTTTGCAGATTTTAATAGGATGAGGTTATGTAATCTTGAACTGCAGTCAATGCACCTTAAAAAAGGATGGAAAGTATAATCTTGATCTCTTTTTTAAACAATGCAAAATACTCTTCATTTTCCCTTTAAGCCCCTTTCACACCGGGCTCACTTCGAGTTGCTTCCTGTGGCGTCATGACGACGCAGGAATGTCTGCATCAGGTGCACACAGCAGAGGGGCAGAGAGGAGGTGAGAACGCAGCTTGTAGGTTCTCTGCACAGAGAAATTGCACAGTTTGGCTGCAGCCGGACTGTGCCCTTTGCCTTCTCTTCTAGTTTATATTTGTGCTGAGCTGCAGGTCTGTGCTCTGAGTTCTGTTATAGTTTATGTTTCTTCCATTGACCGCAAGATGCGTGTGAGATGTGCACAAAACGAACCGTCCGTGAGCAAATGTGGAGATGTCTGGAGTTATACTTGATGTGGACATGTCCTGTCTCTGGCAATCAGTCTGTGAGCAGGACTTATGTCCTTTTTTGTCCTTTTTTTTTAAACAGTGATGAGAGAGTTTGAGGGGAGAGCGAGGAACTGCCTGCAGCCAGTTTTTTTTTTTAAATTGTTCACATGTGTGCGCGAACGAATCGTCCATGAGTGGACTGGAGATGTCCGGACTTTTTACTTGATGTGGGCATGTCCTGTCTCTGGCAATCAGTCTGTGAGAAGGACTTTTATGAAGAGCGAGGAGCTGCAGCTGCAATCAGCATTTTTTTTTCTGTGCTCTTTGAGCGTGTAGTTTTTACTGCATTGTGTACATAGTCTAAAAACAATCCTGCGTGATATATACTTCAGGAACAATGGAGCACAGCAGAAATCATAAATTGGTGTCAGGTAATGGTGTATTGTGAGGGTGTGACTTCCAGTCACGTTGAGTACCGTCCCGTTGCTCTGACTTGCGCTGAAACCACTTAATTTCTGCGTCGAGCTGAGGACGTAAACAAAAATGAAACATGTTTAATTTAAACATGTTTAATTTTTTTAAACATGTTTAATTTTTGGCGTCCAATTTGCTTCATCCTTTGCATCCCTCACGCTGTTGTGGCATTGAGCTGCATCGTCTCCACACTAGGTTGCTTAACACGCGGCATCGTCATGACAACGCCTGACACAACTTGAAGCAGCCCCGGTGTGAAAGGGGCTTTATACCTTTCTTTATCATTCTTGCTTTATGACATCACAAAGGTCCGAATAACACAGCAGACACTCTCTCTGTCTCTGTCCTGTCCTGAGTTCAATGAGCTAAGAGTGGGTGGACCTGGGGAAAAAAAATTACTTTGTTATACTTTTGCTGAGTGGTGTGCTACTCAGAAAGCAAATTACTGTACATTTACCTTCCCTTTTTTTTTTTTTGCTGATGCAAAAAATTATCCAATTTGTGACTAAAAACCACGATCCATTGCAAGTCATGTGTTTTGTGACTAGTATTGTTGACTAAATCATCCAACATGCTCAAAAGGTGACTGACTTATGCCACTATAATTGACTGAGTGACTGACTAATTGGCTAATGGTGACAACAACTACCAGTATACTGGGAGCTCAGGGAAAACCAAATTCTGACTCGGGAAAGTGCAATCAAACAGCCATTCAAGTTGGAATTCCAAGTTGAACACTCAGGCAGGATCAGCAAAGACTGAGGTCAAAGATCTGATATCACAGCAATATGGGGTGCACACAGTGAGCGGTAACCAGAATGATGTTTTACTTAATTTGTACTTGTATGTAGTGTTTAATGGCAGGTTTATGCAGTAAAGGCATCTGGCAACGCATTTAGGGAATCAGAAATCCACACTCGGAATTAAGGACTTCCATTGTGGAATTGAACGCAACATATATTCGTCATTGATTAGCGATGACACGACTGACTACTTGTTGCTCTTTTCTGAATGGCTTCCACACACACACAGTTCCACGCTCATACCCTCCACCCCTTCAGCGTAGTGAATGTCAACACATGTAGCCGTTAGCCTCCTCTTGTATTATTGTGCAAATTGAAATGAAGAGGAAAGCCATTCACACGCACAGACGTAGCAGTGTGCGACAGTTCGAGCTGCCTTCATCTCACCCTCTCAGTGCCTTGACAGGCAGGAAGGGGAAATATGATTATCCAGCGGGGGAATCGTTTCATCAACACCTGGAGCAGATGAATGAAAATAGGATTTATGTGGTGTGAACACGCTTACCTTGGATGCCAGGAAGCAATTAAGCAGGAAGCTGGAACACGACCCCCTCCCTTTACTACTCCCTTTCTTTCTGCAACACCATCGCTTTCCAACTCGCTGGCTCCTTATTGTCACTCACTTTACACTCTGCTTGCTTCACACCATGGCACATTTGGAGAACTGATGATGAGCCTTGAGGAAGGCCAACTGGAAGACATAGAAGGATTTCCTTCCCGCAAAGTGTCTCATTAACAGCTGATAACAAAGTACCACTGAACTGCTGGGATCTAATCCTGCTCCGTGTAGGATGTAGTACCTACGGCAGCTCACCTCCTGGATAGCAACAAATAGACAGTGCAGGGCAGAAGACAGACTCACAGGGATGTGTGCCATTAAAAAAGCAGAGTTATTTGATTTTCTCCACTGTCAGTTTTTTTTTAGTTTTTTTTTTTTGTCATCATGTCTGTCACAGACTACTACAGAATATAAATGAAGCCATACTGTCTTGGCACATTTTTCTTGCGCCAACTGGGGTAACAAAAAAAGTGCAACCAAGAAAAGCACAGAATTTTATGCCACAATAAATGTACCGAACCATTGCTCAAGTACCATTAAAAAATGACTGGTAAATGTTTGTAACATTAAATTTCAAGCAAAATGCTCAGTAGGTGGAAGATGTACAGTAACTATTGAAGGGATGGTGGCCAAGTGCTCCATGCCCTTGCTTCCAAAACAGAAGATTCCTGGTTCAACGGCACCTGTGCCCATTCCTTGTGTAACGTGGCACTGTGTCAGGAAGAGCATACTGTGTACAGCTTCTGGCAAATAAATATGCATATGGTTCTATTCCACTGAAAGTATCAGACACTTGGTAATATTCATCATTTTGCCATTGTATTTTTTTAATTATTGTATTTATTATTATTACATTTTTAACTATTTATATATAAGCAGTGGTGGGCACAGATAACCAAAAAATTAACTTCGATAACAGATATTCAGATAACTGAAAAGTTATCTTCGATAAAGATAAAACAATAAACCACCCAAAAATGTATCGGACGTTACAGATAACCGATAACAGATAAATTCCAATATTATCTCTGGCACATATACAACTACTAGTAAAACAAATTTAATAGCTTATAATAATATTAAAAATAACAACAGACCCAAACAATAAAACCACACTTTTTTCTTTCAACAGTCTGCCCCTGCTGGAAGCTCTTGTTTATTACAGCGCTCCGAGCACAGAGGCACCCCGAGACCCAAACAATAAGACCACACTTTTTTCTTTCAACATTCTACCCCTGCTGGAAGCTCTTTTTTATTACAGCCCTCCCAAGACAGACGTACCCTGAGAACAGCCGTAAAGCCAGCTCTCTATCAACGACAAAGCTCCGGTCATGCGGAGGTCTTGAAAAATAAAGTCATATTGAGTTATGGTGTTGATTTATAAATAACATTAATACCGATAGAATAACTCCATTAATGTCAATTCTGTCATTTGTACAAAGTTAAAATATAACATATATCTTTTAATGTTAAATAATGCACTAATTCTGACGTTTTGTAACAAAGAGACAGATCGCAAAGGATTCTGGGTAAACGTGCCTCTGCTAAACACTGATTGGTTCAGTCATTCATTATGTAAACCAACACGTTAATGTGATGTCTGTCGTGTGTTGGTGTTTAAATGTGCTTTTGTAAAATATTCCATTTTTTTATTTGTAAAAACAGGCATTTTTACGGAGCACTGGAAGTGTCATCGCAAAATGTTTTGCATGTGGAGAGAATGTGCGCAAACATGCGCACATTCTCTCTTTACAACATTCATTTGATGTTGTAAAACGTGCTTTACAGTGTGCGAGATGATTTTTCATGCAGGAATTTTTTGGACCAAGTTTCAGGTTAATCGTGCGTCCTGCATCGTGTAGTGTTCATGGAGTATCAAGCTGCAGTCAACATCTGACGACCACCTCCTGATCACCGATCGTATGGTCGAATGAGAATCAAACCTGTTTGATATATTACTGTGGTCGGCCGTCGTGAGGTTATCCTGCTGCTGAAAGCTACAAGCAGCATCCAACCATTCGCACTGTGCCTGTGCAAACACTGCAGAGCTGTCTTGTAATAATGTTATTATTATTATTATTATTATTATTATTATTATTATTATTATTATTATTTTGCAGTTATTTTGTTTTTAAACTTCATTTGTAAAAAAAAAAAAAAGCCATTTGCAAAGCAAAAAAGTTGATTTGACAATCATCTGACATGACCGGGGTCAAAATAAATAGAACACTGCCATCTACTGGTTCCCAGACACTGCCATGAACACTACTGGCCAGTAGATGCTAGATAGCAGTAGAGGCTTTCAAACACAATTCTAGATATCCCTGTCTGCTCACATTTAAAATGCGTGGAATTTAACAAACGCAATTAAAAAAATCAACGTCTATAAACGCAGAGCATATATTCAAGAGAGTTTTAGGCACTAGAGTTTAATGCTGTTGTCCGTGGAGCCTGAACAGAGTATATCAGTAAGGTGTTAAAGGAAATGGGTTTTTTTTTCTTTTTCCTTTTGGGGCTGTTTTTCCTTTGTTTGCAGAGGATTGAGATGCTTTTTATACAAGCAGTTCTCTTCTGTTTGCAAAGGGTTATAACTATGCGCCTGTTTACAAAACTTTTAACAGGTGGTTGCTGAACTAATTTTAAAAATGCTTGTCGCTGTTCAGCTTGTTATTTTGTTTATTGGTTTAAAAGTTATCAGACAAAAATTAATCGGAATATAATTGGTCCGATAATGGTTTTTAAAGTTATCTAAAAAGATAATCCAATACTGAAAACATTATCTTCGATAATTATCTGTTATCGGATTATCGGAAGTGTGTCCACCACAGTATATAAGTGAGCACTGCTGTGGACAGCAAAGTAAAATTTCATTGCACAGAGAAACTTGTTTGTTCTTGCTGTATATGACAATAAACACTCTGAATCTTGAATCCACTGTTGGGACACAGAGCACAAAAAATGCATTTACGTTTAAATGTTAAATATCCAAAATCCTGCAATTCTGAGTGTTTTCACAGACAGTCTCCTGTTACTGACATAATTTAAGTATGACACAACTTGTTTGAGACCTCTGTGATATATGGAACAGAAATACTCCCGAACACACACACACACACACACACACAACACACACACACACACACACACACACACACACCCACACACACACACACACACACACACACACACACACACACACACACACAGGTCAGTCATATGCCAATGAAAACTGCTACATCCCACATAAAGAGCATCTTAAATGAAGTGATAAAAAAAAAATAAAATAAAGCACTTTGTCGTGCAGAAGCACATCATGTTGACTGTGTTCATAATGTGCCATTTTTGTGCCAAGTTTATATGTTACTCAGTTTATTTTTATACAATAAAATATTTCTGGAATTGTTTGGAATGAAAGTGATGGAATTTTGCGCTGCTTTTGCATTTCTAAGCACCTGACGTTTGAGGTTTGTTTCGGTGAGTACCGCCGGGCCTGACAAAAATTCTAAATGAAACGCTGTAAAAGCATGCGACTAATCTCCTTGGTGGGAGTAATAACAGCCATACTGTGGCTCTGTATGACACCTGAAAAAAATAAATGCACAATAAGCAGCGAAGTGCAGCAGAGCCAGCTGTCACTCACAGAGCAAACTTTGTTTAGATTTTCCTCTGTGGGCTCCAGCGGCTGGCTGAGTCAGTCATTTGACTCTGACTGCTCCCACAGCAGTCACATCACCAGAGATCAGGCAAAATTCACACACAGGACCCCAATTCAAAGCGGCGCACATCTGATCAACATGGTCATACGACTCACAGAAGCTCAGCTGTGCATCACATGCAGACAAAACTCACCAGACGTAACTGTGCATAGAAACGGTGCTCCAGCTGGACCGAAGTGGACCATAAAGGGACGACGACAACAGAGGTGTGATAGCAACTAACATCAATAATTCAGGTGTGTGCCTCAAAGAAAAATCAGTGTTTTCTGCGTTTGACACTTGTTTGGGTTTGTTTAGAGAACTCACACCATGGAGCTTCATGTCCCAGTGAGATCAGATTTTAAGGTTCTGCTACTAGTCTATAAAACTGTTCACGGACTGGCACCTCCCTACCTAGCTGACCTAATTAAACCTTACGTACCAGCCTGGGCTTTGCGTTCTCAGAGTCCCTGCAGGTCATAGAGCTTTCTCTGTGGAATGATCTCCCTGCGTCAATAAAACAGTCAGATTCTGTGGAGACTTTCAAGTCCAGACTTAAGACGCACTTATTTGCCCTTTCGTATAGTTCTACGCTTTTTACTCTTTTAATTCATTTTATTAGGAAACGGAGCGTGTAGTGGCCTCAACTTTACCTAAACTCTGGGCCTTTTAGTGAAGCTTAGGGCTAGTGGCCGGTGATCACCTTAGTATTTCCTGTTTTTCTTGTTTAATGCTGGCAAATTATCCTGTATGTCTTGTTTTTCTGGTGCCTGATTCTGTTTTTTCTCTGTTTTCTCTCTGCTGCAGCTCCATACAGAGACGGGTGTGGTATTTGTGCTTTAGACCCTCCTGTCCTGTATATTCATTTTGTGAATTGTTCTGTAATTTATGTCCTATATCCTTTTGCTTGTTTACTTCCGGGGGCGTGGCCTGCTGCTGACCCTGCACTCACTGTTTGTTTCACTGTTTGTCTGTTAGCGTTATTAAATTTGTTTTAACGTTTTTTTTTTTAAGCAGTTCATTGGTTTAATGTGGATGTGACCTGTCAGAACTTCACTGCACTTTGCACTTTGGACCTTATCGTCGCAATGAAAATCGCACTGCTGTGGATCATTTTCTGCCTATCAGCGTTTGCGCACGGGAGCTGCCTCACAAGCCGGCAAAGCTTCCTTACTTACACCAGAGAGCATCTTTTGTCACTTCGCTCACCTGGTGGGGTTCCTTCAGTTTGTCTACCTGTGGACTGTCAGGAAATCCGACGGCCTCTTAAATATCTGGGGAAGAGGAAAAAGCGTGGCTCCAGGGGAGGTGTGAGGCACCGACTCTGGAGACGCTGCAGCAGATTCCCGCTGCCTGTCATCACTCTGTCTAACGTCCGCTCGGTAAGCAATCAACTCGATGAACTTGTGCTGAGAGCCGAGCATGACAGTGAATTTAGACAGAGTAATCTTGTGTGTTTGACGGAAACATGGCTTAAAGATCATCACGATACACCGAGCCTGTCAGGCTACACCGCTGTCAGAGCGGACAGGGACGCGCGCAGTGCGCACAAATCCATCGGAGGGGGTCTGTGTTTGTTTGTGGATAACAGCTGGGCCACTCAATACAGCATACGAGAGCAAGTATGCACACCTGACTATGAGATACTGACTGTATCTTTTAGACCCTTTTATCTTCCGCGGGAGTTCGGACAGCTCACTGTCATTCTCGTATACATGCCCGGTCCAGATGACGACGCAGCAGGAGAGAGAATAGCAGAGAGCTATAATAATGCACTCACCCGCTCTGCTGACCAGCCCGTTTTCATTCTGGGTGACTTTAACTCCTGCAGTCTGTCTGACTACCTGCCCACTCTACAGCAATATGTAGACTGTCCTACACGTCTGCATCGCACGCTTGACCGTTGCTATGGCAACATCCCAGAGGCTTATAAAGCGGTATGCAGACCGCCTCTTGGAAAATCTGACCACGATGTGATTCATCTTTTGCCTAAATACAAAGCTGTGGTCAAAAGAATTAAAACAGTTAATAAGCAGGTACAGGTATGGTCCGAGGAACGCAAAGAGCAACTCAGAGACTGTTTTGATGAAACAAACTGGGACATTTTCTTTGAATCCTGTCTGGATGGAGATGAACTCACTGACACCATCACATCTTATATTAAGTTCTGTGAGGATAACGTGTCAGAGACTAAAACTGTGAAAATATTCCCAAATAACAAACCCTGGGTGTCCAAACAATTGAAAATCTGTCTTAATGAAAAGAAGGCAGCCTTCTGCTCTGGTAATGTGCAATTAATGCAGGAAAAAGGGGGACAGCTGAGAGGGAATATATTTAAGGCAAAAATTGAGTACAAGAATAAAGTAGAAAGTAAATTTTTCAGTGGCAATATAAAACAAGCCTGGGAAGGTCTAAATACACTGATGGGCAAATCCAGTAAGAAATGTGATGCTCTTACAACCATTAATCAATGTTTTGTTGATGAGTTAAACCGTTTCTTCTGTAGATTTGATAAAGTGGATGATAAACACGAATGTGATGAGATCTGTAAAAATCTTCCAGCAGGAGCTCCCACAGATATCACTGAGGATGACGTAGCTAAAAGTCTTTCTAAACTGAAGCCAAACAAGGCCACTGGCCCAGATGGCCTGAAAGCCCGTCTACTCAAAGACTGTGCTCCTCAATTAAAAGGAGTCTTTTCCAGATTGTTTAATTCCCTTCTTGTCACAGGAGTGCCCAAATCTTGGAAATTCTCCATAATAAGGCCTATACCAAAAAAGCCAGGGGCAAGCAAACCTGATGATTTTCGGCCCATTGCCATAACCTCCATATTATGTAAAACTATGGAGAGAGTTTTAGTTGACGTCCTGACCACCACAGTGGTCAGTGAACTAGACCCTCTGCAGTTTGCCTATAAGAGGGACAGAGGTACTGATGATGCCGGATTGATCTTGCTGGACATGATCTCAAAGCAGCTTTCATTTGCTAAAGCATATGCTCGGGATTTGTTTGTAGACTTCAGTGCAGCTTTTAATTCTATGAAATTATTCTTCTGAAAAGGCTGGCTGATTTAAATGTTGAAAAGGGCCTGATGCTCTGGATCAGAGAATTTGGGGCCGCTGAATCTGAATTTGGTGTTAGTTTTTGCCGATCACATAACATTTTTGAGATATCAAAACAGATTTCTCGTATCAAGCATTGAAGCAAAAGCTGCAGTCTCACACACCTCTTCGGCGCCATAAACGATATTACAGCTCTTGTTTACATTTCGCGAACCTGGTTTAAAAACTATGATTTTGAAGCTGCTTTTATGCATTATTAGTAGCGTCAAATCCGTGAGTGAATGAACAACTTTTGTGGAACACATTAATACGGAACATGCAGATTACAAAAAAACGTGATAGGATAGAGGAAATATGAGCTCAGATTTGGATTCAGCACCCTAAAATGACCCTAAATCAGTTCTTAAAGTCCATGCAAGAAAAAAAAAATTGTTTATCAGTGTAATCAGCATAGGCCAAGCTGCAATACACATCTTATTCCAGGTGGTGGCAGTAATGCACCATTGTGGCAATCCCTTGGTGGCAAAGAACACTGTCTCTGGATCAATAAATCCAGGGTCGACATCGAGATGCCTGTGAGTGGGTTTGTGTAACGTGTGAATGTTGTTGCACACTCACAAACACAGTCGCAAAATGAGAGCGGTCTGGGGAGCGTCCCTCAGGAAATGTTGAAATTCTACATGCTCTGAGGTGCATTCTGGTTCACTCAAGCAGTCAAATCATGTCTGCATTTTAATCAACAGAGAATTAGAAATGACACCAAAAGCAACATACACTCAACAAAAATATAAACGCAACACTTTTGGTTTTGCTCCCATTTTGTATGAGATGAACTCAAAGATCTAAAACTTTTTCCACATACACAATATCACCATTTCCCTCAAATATTGTTCACAAACCAGTCTAAATCTGTGATAGTGAGCACTTCTCCTTTGCTGAGATAATCCATCCCACCTCACAGGTGTGCCATATCAAGATGCTGATTAGACACCATGATTAGTGCACAGGTGTGCCTCAGACTGTCCACAATAAAAGGCCACTCTGAAAGGTGCAGTTTGTTTTATTGGGGGGGGATACCAGTCAGTATCTGGTGTGACCACCATTTGCCTCATGCAGTGCAACACATCTCCTTCGCATAGAGTTGATCAGGTTGTCAATTGTGGCCTGTGGAATGTTGGTCCACTCCTCTTCAATGGCTGTGCGAAGTTGCTGGATATTGGCAGAACTGGTACACCGCTGTCGTATACCGCCGGTCCAGAGCATCCCAAACATGCGCAATTGGGTGACATGTCCGGTGAGTATGCCGGTTCATGCAAGAACTGGGACATTTCAGCTTCCAAGAATTGTGTACAGATCCTTGCAACATGGGGGCCGTGCATTATCCTGCTGCACATGAGGTGATGTTCTTGGATTGTATGGGACAACAATGGGCCTCGGGATCTCGTCACGGTATCTCTGTGCATTCAAAATGCCATCAATAAAATGCACCTGTGTTCTTCGTCCATAACAGACGCCTGCCCATACCATAACCACACCGCCACCATGGGCCACTCGATCCACAACATTAACATCAGAAAACCGCTCACCCACACGACACCACACACGCTGTCTGGCATCTGCCCTGGACAGTGTGAACCGGGATTCATCCGTGAAGAGAACACCTCTCCAACATGCCAAACGCCAGCGAATGTGAGCATTTGCCCACTCAAGTCGGTTACGACGACGAACTGGAGTCAAGTCAAGACCCCGAGGGGACGACGAGCATGCAGATGAGCTTCCCTGAGACGGTTTCTGACAGTTTGTGCATAAATTCTTTGGTTATGCAAACCGATTGTTTCAGCAGCTGTCCGAGTGGCTGGTCTCAGACGATCTTGGAGGTGAACATGCTGGATGTGGAGGTCCTGGGCTGGTGTGGTTACAAGTGGTCTGCGGTTGTGAGGCTGGTTGGATGTACTGCCAAATTCTCTGAAACGCCTTGGAGACGGCTTATCGTAGAGAAATGAACATTCAATACACAAGCAACAGCTCTGGTTGACATTCCTGCTGTCAGCATGTCAATTGCATGCTCCCTCAAATCTTGTGACATCTGTGGCATTGTGCTGTGTGATAAAACTGCACCTTTCAGAGTGGCCTGTTATTGTGGGCAGTCTAAGGCACACCTGTGCACTAATCATGGTGTCTAATCAGCATCTTGATATGGCACACCTGTGAGGTGGGATGGATTATCTCAGCAAAGGAGAAGTGCTCACTATCACAGATTAGACTGGTTTGTGAACAATATTGAGGGAAATGGTGATATTGTGTATGTGGAAAAAGTTTTAGATCTTTGAGTTCATCTCGTACAAAATGGGAGCAAAACCAAAAGTGTTGCGTTTATATTTTTGTTGAGTGTATTATTAGATTGGTATTATTACATTTATCAGAACAGTATTTGCATTGCAAAGTGTCACTGAACACACTAAAGTGTAAGTTACCCATAATATCATGTGAAGATCAAGGGCAATAATCAACAAATATAACATACATATATTATTCTGAAATAGGTCATTCCACATAATGATTACTTTTACTTTTGTATGTTAGATATACTTTGATACGAATATATTTGTAGTTTTACTTAAATAATATTTTCAATGTAGGACTTTTTCTCTGCTTTGTCAGTCTGTTGTTACACTCCTGTCCTGTTGGTGGCAGTAATGCACTAACAGGTTTGCCAACCACTGTTTAGATTACAAGAAAAAGATGACACTAACATCTTGCTAACTTACAGTAATAGATGCTGTTGTACATTGATGATGACAACCCTTGGATTTGTGAGTAATTTCACATTTTTAACAACACTTCAAAACAACTTCAAACTAAAGGAAGATGGGAAAATAAAGGGGTGGAATGATACACTAGGTCCAAAATAGGAAATATATATCTATTTCATGATAAATGTGTGTCTCATGATACACCTATCTTGATTCAACAGTAATTACATCGCTGTTAATGCTATCTGTATAGAAGTAATCTGTGTTGAATATTTAACTTTAAAGAAACTAATTATTCTGCGGCATAAATTGTATTCTTTGATGTTATCTGTTTCCTATGTTTATATTTTACAAATCAATTACAATTCTTCTGCAATACGCCATTATTTCTTGGTTCTATGAGGTAGTTGATACTCATTTCAAGAAACAACACAATTTAATACAGGTCCCACAATGCAGTTATCATAATACACCATGTATCATTCCACCCCTATTAATAAAGTCTAGATGAATATTTACTGCTAAGGTAACATGATGGAACCAAAAAGGCATATTGGCTACAGGAGGCTTTTATTCTATCAAATTGGCTGAATTTCTTGTTGGGTTACCAATAATTGGTCAAGTGAGCCAAACAAAATGACAAAGGTGATCACACCATATTCAAAGTGAAAAGAAAAAAATTAACATTGTCATTACTGCCATATTTTGAGCATTTTCCAGGCAATAAACAATTAATACACATGGGATTGACTTCTGTTTTATGGATAATGTTACTGGCTTTGGTAAAAAAGGGAAATCCAAGAATATCAAGAAAACTTTCATCACTGCACTATTTATGGATCTAACTGTACATTTTGTTCTGCTTATCTTGTTAGGGGTCATGTTGAGAAAGGTGCCTATCCCAGCACAGACGGACAAAGAAAAGGCACCTTGGAGAGAAGTTTCTGGTACTACTACCTCTCTTAACAAACCTATGTTTATACTGCCAAAGAATTTTCCATTTCTCATTAAACGTTTCCCGTCAACCTCAGTTTAGGAACGACACAGTTTCAGGCTATTAAAGTTCTTATTAACACAAAGAAGAATCAGCCCATGTCACAACTCGGTCATATAGACTTTATAATGAAAGGCCATCCGTGCACATCATAATATCAGCGTAGGCCAAGAATAGCACTGCATTTGAACCACACACGACTGAAGCGGCTGGAGCGCCCAGAGGCTCAGAGACGTGGAATGCAAACAGTAGCTTGGCAGAACTGTGTTTATGTCTTCTCCTTTTCCTCTCTCATTCTTACACACACACACACACACACACACACACACACACACACACACACACACTGGTCGTTTTCATTATTGACTCAACAACTGGCTTTGTGCTTGCTCGCTCGCCGACGTCTGTATGTCTGTGACGTCGGTATGTCTGTGTGTAATTTTGACCTTCCTCCATGCCGTCTATAGAGCCACTGGCTGCAACGACAGCATCTTCCCTTCAGATGCACTTACAAAGCGGCCTCAATAAAACAAGTGGCATGATGCGTTTGCAGCCAAGCAGTGGATGCATTTTGGAGTATGGATGTGCACAAACTGAAGCAAAACATCAGTAATTTATTGTTAGTGGCTACAAAGTACACAGCATGTATACAGAAAGAGAAAATCGGTCAGTTTGTGAAGATTGAGGGGCAGTACAGATAAACTCGATTTTTCGTTGACAAGAGACGTCAAACTGATCTTTGAGTGACAGCACTGATTTTGCCATTGTAGTTTTTAATCTAGTATGCTGTATATATGAGTTATGAGTTTGGAGTTTGCTACCTAACGTGGTAACTAGGCCTACCACTGTCACCGTTAACGGACCTGGAATTGATCCCTCTCCGTCGAGTCAGTTAAGGACTACCCTGGGCTACGTGTCGCTGTGGCCATGAGCCCTTGGTTCTCCTTAGTCCGGAGCGGTTTCACCTCAGTATCCTTTCACTACGGTGCTTATAGCTTGTCTCCATATACATTTCAGCACGCTTTATGGTTGTGAATATATACAAATATCTTTTTTTTTTTTGTTTTTTTTAAATATTATTATACTAGTGATAACAAGGGAGGAGTGGGGTACAACTAGCTAAACCTAGCAGCTAACTTTAGCTTATCAAGCTGGCTGCAGCACTATTTGTCATAGCTAACAACATAGTCGGTTCTGTTTGGAAAGCTAATGTTAATACACACTTTTGTTTGCATTTGTTGTTATATGTATTTGTTGTTACAACCGTTATTATAGGGTGAAGCTATGCTATTATGCTTTATACGCCAATTACCGACTTTGATTAGCTTTGTTGGCTAGCAAGGTACGCTAGGCTAGTTAACGGCTAAATTAACGGTAGCTCATCTTGCTATAGTTGGCCTACTTTCGAGATTTGCACTTCTATTTTATATGATGTAGATTTTTAATGGTTCTTCAGTTTATAGGGTTCTTTAATAGATATCAGTAGATAGTATCTAAGTTTGGGGTTTCCATTAGTAAGCATGTAGAGTATGGAATTCCTATAATAGCAATCCATAACCCAGATAGCAGGGTGAACTTGAGATACACTCAACAAAAATATAAATGCAACACTTTTGGTTTTGCTCCCATTTTGTATGAGATGAACTCAAAGATCTAAAACTTTTTTCACATACACAATATCACCATTTCCCTCAAATATTGTTCACAAACCAGTCTAAATCTGTGATAGTGAGCACTTCTCCTTTGCTGAGATAATCCATCCCACCTCACAGGTGTGCCATATCAAGATGCTGATTAGACACCTCGACAAACAACTTCACCAAGGATTTACACTGCTTGGTCACTTTCACAGAGTTGCAGCTGCTGCATTGACCACAGGAGACAGATAAGTGCAGCAGACAACAGACCTATGCATGAGATGGACATGATTTCAAAGACTCGTGTTCATGTTCAAACTGTACACACCAAACCACTGAATATGATCTGCAAATCAATATCGCTGCTGTGTTTCAGTTATTTCATGTAGATTTGTACAAATATTTTATTAACAGTCACAGCATTTACAGTGCATCCAGAAAGTATTCATAGTGCTTCACTTTTTCCACATTTTATGTTACAGCCTTATTCCAAAATGGATGAAATTCACTTTTATCTACAAAAATCTGCAAACAATACCCCATAATGACAAAGTGAAAAAAAATATATTTTTTTTTTTTTTTTTTTTTTTGCAAATTCATTTAAAAAAAATAAAAACCTAAGGAAGCACATGTACATATGTATTCAGCATTTGCCATCAAGCTCATAATCAAGCTCAGGTGCATCCTGTTTCCACTGATCATCCTTGAGATGTTTCAACAGCTTAACTGGAGTCCACCTGGAGTAAATTCAGTTGACTGGACATAATCTGGAAAGGCATACACCTGTCTACATATAAGGTTCCACAGCTGACAGTGCATGTCAGAGCACAAACCAACACAGCAAAATCACCAGTGTTAAATTAACACTGACAGTGTCTATATGGGTCAACACTGGGTCAGTGCAAGAAGCATGAAGTCAAAGGAATTGTCAGTCCACCTCAGACACAGGATTTTCTGAAGGCACAAATCTGGGGAAGGGTACAGAAACATTTCTGCTGCTTTGAAGGTCCCAATGAGCACAGTGGCCTCAACATCTATAAATGGAAGAAGTTCAGATCCACCAGGACTCTTCCTAGAGCTGGCTGCCCGTCTAAACTGAGTAATTGGGGGAGAAGAGCCTTTGTCAGGGAGGTGACCAAGAACCTGATGGTCCAGAAGGACAACCATCTCTGCAGCAAGTTACCAATCAGGCCTGTATGGTATAGTGGCCAGACAGAAGCCACTCCTTCGTAAAAGGCACATGGCAGCCCACCTGGAGTTTGCCAGAAGGCACTTGAAGGACTCTCAGACCATGAGAAACAAAATTCTCTGGTCTGATGAGACAAAGATTGAACTCTTTGATGTGAATGCCAGGGGTCATGTTTGGAGAAACCAGGCACCATCCCTACAATGAAGCATGGTGGTAGCAGCATTGTGCTGTGGGGATGTTTTTCAGCAGCAGGAACTGGGAGACTAGTCAGGATTGAGGGAACGATGAATGCAGCAATGTACAGAGACATCCTGGATGAAAATCTGCTCCAGAGCGCTCTTGACCTCAGACTGGGGCGACGGTTCATCTTTCAGCAGGGCAATGACTCTAAGCACACGGCCAAGATATCAAAGGAGTGACTTCAGGACAACTCTGTGAATGTCCTTGAGTGGCCCAGGTAGAGCCCAGACCTGAATCCGATTGAACATTTCTGGTGAGATCTGAAAATCTATGAGTACAGACGCTCCCCATCCAACCTGATGGAGCTTGAGAGGTGCTGTAAAGAGGAATGGGCAAAACTGCCCAAAGATAGGCTATGAATACTTATGGACATGTGATTTCTTAGCTTTTTATTTAAAAAAAAAATTCCAGATGCACTGTCGACATTGCATCGCACATAAATCCCAGAGCAAAACGGAGGGACTCTGAAAATGCATACTGCATGACAACTGCATGTTATTTGCATTATTATCACGTACTGAGATACACAACACGTGGAATCACATTAACAATATTTAATGTAATTTCAAAACACACTACACCCAGCAAATGCATACATAAAAAGTTGGCTCACTTTAACTTTTATCGTGTTGGCTGGTACCGCACTGCTCTCCAAATTTGGCAGGGCTTCCTCATCAAGCTGGCTGCTTTGGCTGCTGTTCACTGTCATACTATCCATGAGAAAATCATCCAGAATATCCATATTGGGACCAACACACACACCTCAGCTTTTCATGTTGTCGTCTACGGACAGTTCTTGGGTTGCGCATGCTATGACATCATCACTTAATAACAGGCGGGTACTGGGATACAGGTAGCGTAAATGTAAATCTACGATACCTGCCCAGCAACGCCTCAGTAAGTGATAATAATGACCAATCAAGCTCATACAAATGATCAAGCTCACGTCCTCATATTGTACTTTAAACTGACACTGCTGTCACTGTGACAGGTTTGGAACAATGTGTACAAACTCCAGGGCTGCACAGCCACAAGTTGTTGGGGAAAATGCCTCCAGACAGTGAATGGAAAAGAAGTTGCAATGGGAAAGAGAGAAATCCCACATTGCATAACCACCCTCTTATCTAAGCTCTATTATGTTGGCCACCGTTTGTTATATGCCTGCCAAAACCATCGCACCAAACACTGAAGCAGCAGCCCATGTTTGGCTTTGCTCATGCACACATATAAAAGCCATGTCTGCCCTTTCAAATGACACATATATAATGAGCTTTAATACATTTCAGCTTCGTATTTCAGTCAGCAAGCTGAGTGCTGAGCAATTATTGTCAGTGTCATTTGGCCGATTAAAAACTAGTCCCCTTAGAGTCGGTGTTTGCAGCAAGTGTATCTCGCTCAAGAGAGAAGTTGACAACTGTTGATGGTAATTGCTTCCACACAAAAACCGTCCCCTTAAGAAAACATGCACCCAACACTGCGTGCAATGTCACGACTGCGTGTGTCATGCTGTCTAAAAGCTCCAGAAAAAATAAAATAAAAAAAAACAATCACATGGACTGGAGGGCTTTTTTTTTTGAAGGACTTAGATTTGTGTGAGCATTACCAGGTTGCACATTCATCCGTGGGCTATTTTCAGACACGAGTACGCTGTGCCCTGCAATAAACTACAAAGTGTTATAACTGAAAATACTGTGTGTACCTGCTGCCTGGAAGATTTTATTACACAGGGCCCCGTGAATGCTATCATCTTACTGATAACAGCATGTGCTCATGTCACACATGGGTAAGATGGCTTCATGTACACGTCTTTTGGAGAAGGTAATCAAACCAAAGTACGTAAGAATTTGGACTGCGTTATATTTTTGTAAGTTCACCTCTTAACTCCACCTCAGTGGGGCAGAACTCAACCAAGATGTGATGATTGAGTCGACTTTCAGCTTTAATTTGAAGTGTATAACAGCAACATCGCAATAACCATATATGGTAATTACAGCCATTTTTATTTGAGCCTGACCGATATGGATTTTTTGGGGTTCCTATACCAGTATTAGGAAATAAACAATTTCTGATACCGATATAGTTGCCAAAATGGCCCGATACGATACCAATATTTGGTAGTAAAAATTTTACAATACCAAGATACCTCCCCATATATACATAAAAATGGCAACATATCACTTCCTGTTCCGGAGCACTGCGGTGTTTTTCTGTATCTGTTAGCTGTTTAATCTGCGCAGTTAGATTGATCTAGTTATCTAGATTACGATTTGTTTCCCAGTGTAATCTTTACGTGCCTTAACTAAAGCACTCCTTCTGCTGAATCACCTCTAAATTATTTACACATTATTCACTTTGCGTGTTTTTAGGAATCCGCTAGCTTAGCGTAGCTACTAGCTCTTAGCCGATTTAGCATGGCGGCTTCTCCTGTCTCTCCCGCACTTTTCTGCTCTGGGTGTGAAATGGTTAGTTATTCCTCGGCCTCCTTTAGCAGTAACGGTACTTGTAATAAGTGTAGCTTATTCATAGCTTTGGAGGCCAGGCTGGGCGAATTGGAGACTCGGCTCCGCACCGTGGAAAATTGAAGCATGGTGGTAGCAGCATTGTGCTGTGGGGATGTTTTTCAGCAGCAGGAACTGGGAGACTAGTCAGGATTGAGGGAACGATGAATGCAGCAATGTACAGAGACATCCTGGATGAAAATCTGCTCCAGAGCGCTCTTGACCTCAGACTGGGGCGACGGTTCATCTTTCAGCAGGGCAATGACTCTAAGCACACGGCGAAGATATCAAAGGAGTGACTTCAGGACAACTCTGTGAATGTCCTTGAGTGGTCCAGGTAGAGCCCAGACCTGAATCCGATTGAACATTTCTGGTGAGATCTGAAAATCTATGAGTACAGACGCTCCCCATCCAACCTGATGGAGCTTGAGAGGTGCTGTAAAGAGGAATGGGCAAAACTGCCCAAAGATAGGTGCACCAAGCTTGTGGCTTCATATTCAAGAAGACTTGAGGCTGTAACTGTTGCCAAAGGTGCATCAAAAAAGTATTGAACAAAGGCTATGAATACTTATGGACATGTGATTTCTTAGCTTTTTATTTAAAAAAAAAAATTCCAGATGCACTGTCGACATTGCATCGCACATAAATCCCAGAGCAAAACGGAGGGACTCTGAAAATGCATACTGCATGACAACTGCATGTTATTTGCATTATTATCACGTACTGAGATACACAACACGTGGAATCACATTAACAATATTTAATGTAATTTCAAAACACACTACACCCAGCAAATGCATACATAAAAAGTTGGCTCACTTTAACTTTTATCGTGTTGGCTGGTACCGCACTGCTCTCCAAATTTGGCAGGGCTTCCTCATCAAGCTGGCTGCTTTGGCTGCTGTTCACTGTCGTACTATCCATGAGAAAATCATCCAGAATATCCATATTGGGACCAACACACACACCTCAGCTTTTCATGTTGTCGTCTAATAGTTTTACATCCTCATTGAAGACAACTTTGGATGCTGTAGCTCCTCTGAAAAAGAGAGCTTTAAATCAGAAGTGCCTGACTCCGTGGTATAACTCACAAACTCGTAGCTTAAAGCAGATAACCCGTAAGTTGGAGAGGAAATGGCGTCTCACTAATTTAGAAGATCTTCACTTAGCCTGGAAAAAGAGTCTGTTGCTCTATAAAAAAAAAAAAGCCCTCCGTAAAGCTAGGACATCTTTCTACTCATCACTAATTGAAGAAAATAAGAACAACCCCAGGTTTCTTTTCAGCACTGTAGCCAGGCTGACAAAGAGTCAGAGCTCTATTGAGCTGAGTATTCCATTAACTTTAACTAGTAATGACTTCATGACTTTCTTTGCTAACAAAATTTTAACTATTAGAGAAAAAATTACTCATAACCATCCCAAAGACGTATCGTTATCTTTGGCTGCTTTCAGTGATGCCGGTATTTGGTTAGACTCTTTCTCTCCGATTGTTCTGTCTGAGTTATTTTCATTAGTTACTTCATCCAAACCATCAACATGTTTATTAGACCCCATTCCTACCAGGCTGCTCAAGGAAGCCCTACCATTATTTAATGCTTCGATCTTAAATATGATCAATCTATCTTTGTTAGTTGGCTATGTACCACAGGCTTTTAAGGTGGCAGTAATTAAACCATTACTTAAAAAGCCATCACTTGACCCAGCTATCTTAGCTAATTATAGGCCAATCTCCAACCTTCCTTTTCTCTCAAAAATTCTTGAAAGGGTAGTTGTAAAACAGCTAACTGATCATCTGCAGAGGAATGGTCTATTTGAAGAGTTTCAGTCAGGTTTTAGAATTCATCATAGTACAGAAACAGCATTAGTGAAGGTTACAAATGATCTTCTTATGGCCTCGGACAGTGGACTCATCTCTGTGCTTGTTCTGTTAGACCTCAGTGCTGCTTTTGATACTGTTGACCATAAAATTTTATTACAGAGATTAGAGCATGCCATAGGTAATAAAGGCACTGCGCTGCGGTGCTTTGAATCATATTTGTCTAATAGATTACAATTTGTTCATGTAAATGGGGAATCTTCTTCACAGACTAAAGTTAATTATGGAGTTCCACAAGGTTCTGTGCTAGGACCAATTTTATTCACTTTATACATGCTTCCCTTAGGTAGTATTATTAGACGGTATTGCTTAAATTTTCATTGTTACGCAGATGATACCCAGCTTTATCTATCCATGAAGCCAGAGGACACACACCAATTAGCTAAACTGCAGGATTGTCAGAAAGGTCTTGTCTCAGAGTGATGCTGAAAAACTAATTCATGCATTTATTTCCTCTAGGCTGGACTATTGTAATTCATTATTATCAGGTTGTCCTAAAAGTTCCCTAAAAAGCCTTCAGTTAATTCAAAATGCTGCAGCTAGAGTACTGACGGGGACTAGAAGGAGAGAGCATATCTCACCCATATTGGCCTCTCTTCATTGGCTTCCTGTTAATTCTAGAATAGAATTTAAAATTCTTCTTCTTACTTATAAGGTTTTGAATAATCAGGTCCCATCTTATCGTAGGGACCTCGTAGTACCATATCACCCCAATAGAGCGCTTCGCTCTCAGACTGCAGGCTTACTTGTAGTTCCTAGGGTTTGTAAGAGTAGAATGGGAGGCAGAGCCTTCAGCTTTCAGGCTCCTCTCCTGTGGAACCAGCTCCCAATTCAGATCAGGGAGACAGACACCCTCTCTACTTTTAAGATTAGGCTTAAAACTTTCCTTTTTGCTAAAGCTTATAGTTAGGGCTGGATCAGGTGACCCTGAACCATCCCTTAGTTATGCTGCTATAGACGTAGACTGCTGGGGGTTCCCATGATGCACTGTTTCTTTCTCTTTTTGCTCTGTATGCACCACCCTGCATTTAATCATTAGTGATTGATCTCTGCTCCCCTCCACAGCATGTCTTTTTCCTGGTTCTCTCCCTCAGCCCCAACCAGTCCCAGCAGAAGACTGCCCCTCCCTGAGCCTGGTTCTGCTGGAGGTTTCTTCCTGTTAAAAGGGAGTTTTTCCTTCCCACTGTAGCCAAGTCCTTGCTCACAGGGGGTCGTTTTGACCGTTGGGGTTTTACATAATTATTGTATGGCCTTGCCTTACAATATAAAGCGCCTTGGGGCAACTGTTTGTTGTGATTGGCGCTATATAAAAAAATTGATTGATTGAATTGATTGATTGATATCAAATGTTTATAACAAAGAAATGTAACTGATGATCGATGTATTACAGTATAAATGGTGCCAATAACCATCCAACATACATCGCACTTCTGCCACGCGACATTCACTCATTTTGGCAGTCTGCATGTTGCACTGCTCAGCCTTTGCATAAAAAAGACTTCTTGTCTGTTTTGGCCCTGCCTAAAATCAATGGCAACTAGTTGCTTTGCGTCTATCTCTCATAGCTAATGCAGCCACTGGGTGATAGGGGCCCCAGCCATGTTTGACAGTATTATAAACAATGCTGTTGGAGTGCTCTCTGCTAAACAAACTATGTAATGACACCATTTCCAACCACCAAAGTGTTTTTCTGCATTGTTTATTCTCACTCACTCACTCACTCATCTTCAACCACTTACTCCCATTAGGGGTCACGGGGGGGCTGGAGCCTATCCCAGCAGTCATAGGGTGTGAGGTGAGGTACACCCTGGACTAGAGCTGCCACAAACGACTATTCTGATAGTCGACTAGTCAACGATTATTTTTTGATTAGTCGGATCACATGTTACAGCGTATCGCATTTTATTGATATCAATACCATTATCGATTCCGCTTATCAATCTGATTCCTTATCGATTCCCTTATCAATACCTCCTGTGAATTTTCTGTGTGCTACAAGTAGGCTTTACAGGTTTTCTATGTCAACAACATTTTATTGCGTCTTAACGTAAATAAATCTGAAATTGGTCACTGGATCCTTGATCTCTGCGCATAAATAAACTCTACATGGTGGATCCTTGACCTCTGGATTTACAGTAAATAAACTGTACATGGTGGATCCTTGACCTCTGGACATAGATAGAAAAAAAATTGCAATTTTTGTCAAAAGCATTTCCTTTCAGACTTTAACAGCATGGCTGTCTCTCTATACGTCTGAGCTGAGCTCAGCCAGCTGCTGGAGTCTGCACGTCAGCCAGGATGACTCATTTTGGGAGGAACAAAATTATTATTTTTTTTGCTCGATTGCAGTTTATTGTTTGTATTTCAACGTTTGGAAAGAGGTGTCATTTGATTTAAACGGCGATTCGCTTTGAAGAACGCGCAGCGTTTGGAGCAATGGAGGCATGACCACGGCAGCACTCGCCACATCACACGCAGCGGCAGACACCCCACACTACACACCAACACTGCCGTGGAGAAGCTGCATCTCTCCTCCACAGCAGCTCTCACAAACTACAAAGTCAAACTAAATGAACAAAGTCAAACTAAATGCAAACGTTACAAAAACTAAGCAAAAGATAAAAGCCATCAAGAACAACAGCAAAATGAAATCCAGACGAAGTGAGGTTTTCGGCAGCATTCGTTCAAATTTTTCAACAGTTTAAAAATCCTGACAAGGCACCAGCTGCAGGAATGAAGCTGCGCAAAGGTTAAGCAATGCCAACTAAAGTCCAGATTTCTTGTTTCGTTTGGGCTTCACTGCCCTTCATTAAGTGCCATGTGACTGGGCCTTTAGAAATTACTGATTCCGACCGGACTCTATCTTTCTAACTTGACTTGGCAGAGAGCGGCGCAGCATTTGGAGCAGTGCAAATAAAACAGAGGATGATTCTTATTTCTTGCCTGCAACAAGACAAGAGTCCCAGTTAATGACTTTAATCTGCACAAAAGTGACTCACAATTGACATCTTTAAATGGCTTTGAGAGCGGTTAAGAAGTGGACTTGTCACTTCTGAAAGGCAGCGAAACAATGAACCAACGAAGCAGCAGGTCGGAACACTGCTTCGTTGCTTCAAGCAGAGCTGCTGGAGAAGTACTTGATTGCAGACCCACTGCAGGGTCTGCAATCAATGTAGAGAAATGATCATTTTCCCAATAAACCCCCTCAAAAACAACGGCCGCTCTGAAGGACCGATAAGGGAATTGTTAAGCAAAAAGGCTATTGATGTCGGTAGATCGAATAATTTCTTAACAATTCTTGAAAAGAACCAGTTTTCAATATGCAACCCTACACCTGATCCTATCAGATCTTAGAAGTTCAGCAGAGTAGATCCTGATTTGTACTTGGCTGGCATCCAGCGTAAAATTTGTGCCAAATCCTTGTTAGTATCTCTCCCGGTGACTTCGAGCAACCGGGCCAAGCCAAAATCCAAAAAATCTTTAAGGAGCTGCTGATGGCCTGTCATGACTCACACAAGAGTGATAAATACAGACAAGGGGTTGAAAAATAGAAATAATAATAATAAAATTGATTTGTGATTTGTATCAGTACACTGTAACACCCTCATTAAGTGTGCAAAACCCTTTGCAGACAACCTTCTTGAGCTTTTTTTAGCACTTTATTTCCAGAGACATATGACTCAGTGATGTCAGTCAACAGGGCATTGTGCTGAGTGAGTCTGCAAAGCTGGAAAAAATGACCTCCCTCACATGGAGGCAAAAAAAAAAAAAAAAACAAGAATGTGAAAGGTGAAGTGAGACAATCTTTCACTGCTCTCTTTACCCTGTCGGCGAAGGCTGCGGCTGAAAAGGAAAACAGCAATTCCTTAATGAGCCACTTAAACTGTGCCCTCTCGGTTGAGGCTTCCTTCTTTTTTATTGTAAATCCTTCACATCCCTCGTCGACATTTACCCAGAGATTCTCAGGTGACGTGTGCTACAACCCCAATCCCAATGAAGTTGGGACATTGTGTAAAATGTAAATAAAAACAGAATACAATGATTCCAAATCCTCTTCAACCTATATTCAATTGAATACACCACAAAGACAAGATATTTAATGTTTAAACTGATAAACTTAATTGTTTTGTGCAAATATTTGCTCATTTTGAAATGGATGCCTGCAACACGTTTCAAAAAAGTTGGGACAGTGGTATGTTTACCAATGTGTTACATCACCTTTCCTTCTAACAACACTCAATAAGTGTTTGGGAACTGAGGACACTCAGAATTGGGTATAAAAGGAGCACCTCCAAAAGTCTCACCCAATCACAAGCAAAGATGGGGCAAGGATCACTACTTTGTCAACAACTGCATGAAAAAATAGTCCAACAGTTTAAGAACAATGTTTCTCAGCGTTCAATTGCAAGGAATTTAGGGATTCCATCATCTACAGTCCATAATATAATCAGAAAATTCAGAGAATCTGGAGAACTGTCATGATTCTCAGAGGAGCTGGGCACAGTAGGAGGCAGGAGGCACAACGCAAGCTCTCAAACAGAAGGATGTTTTTCATAAATTCTGGCAGAGGGTCTGGTACACAAAAAGGCAGTCAGCAAAGCGAAGGTACAGGCAGGTGTAATACAAAGGCGTCATCAAAAATACAGGCTGGGTCACAGCATGGCAATCAAAGTTACAAGGGCTACGACAAAAGGCAAGGTCAAGAAAAACAGGCACGGTCGACAACAAGGAACTATGGCTAGGAACCTGGAACACAATACGTGAGCTGGAATGGAGATAGTAACATCAGCGATCAAGTAAGTGAAAAGAAAATTAGCAGGGCTTAAATACACAGTGGTCTAATCAGGATGTGATCTGAAGCAGGTGTGGTGAGCAGGCAGGAGGAGGGTGTGGACTAACAAAGATGAGAGGGAACTATGTGAGACAAGAAAGTGCTGTGACAGGTGGATGAGGAGAAGACAAACAAATCGGGTGTGGCCAACAAAGATGAGGATTTACTGGTGAAGCGCAAGAGAGTGTAGTGATCAAAGGGTGAGACTGTGAAACAAATGAGACTGGGCGTGAACACATGAGTACCAAGATGAGAAGAGAGACAAGGGGGTGTAGTGACAGCATGGACATGACTAGAAACCATAATCTAACAATAAACTAACAAGACAGAGAAAAACAACTCAAACCAAAGGGTGCATAGAAACTAAACCTGAGCAAAATAAAATTAGACAACAAATAGAAAAGACTGTCGCAAGGGCAACAAGAAAACCAAATGCTGAAAGTAGAACAGAACTGACATGAATAATACAACCTAAGACTAATGTGGTAAACCTGAGAAATCAAACTAGTGACACAAGCAATCATAAAACAATCAAAAACAGTGGATCAAAACTAAACTAAACAAGAACGGAACACAACATGTGGCTGAAGTGCAATGCACATAAAACGACAAGCTGTGACAAAAGCAATGATGAACAAAAATCAGATAGTGGACCAAAGACTAAACTAATCAGATAGTGGACCAAAGACTAAACTAAACCAGAATGGAACTCAAGATGTGACTGAAGTGTGATGAACAGAAAACAAGTAGTTGTGACAAAGCAAAGCAAGCCGATAATCAAAAAAGCAGATAAAAGAAATCAATAAGGACAGACTGGCAAAAACAACATAATAATCTAGAACAGAGCAGGGACAAATCATGACAAGAACTTTCTACACGTAAGCGGCAAGGCCAAAAAACAATATTGAATGCCCGTGACCTTCGATCCCTCAGGCGGCACTGCATTAAAAACTGACATCATTGTGTAAAGGATCTTACCGCGTGGACTCAGGAACACTTCAGAAACCCATTGTCAGTTAACACACTTCGTCGCTACATCTACAAGTGCAAGTTAAAACTCTACCATGCAAAGCGAAAGCCATACATCAACAACATCCAGAAACACCGCCACCCTCTCTGGGCCTGAACTCATTTGAAATGGACAGACGCAAAGTGGTAAAGTGTACTGTGGTCTGATGAGTCCACATTACAAATTATTTTTGGAAATCATGGATGCCGTGTCCTCAGGATAAAAGAGAAAAAAGACCATCCAGATTGTTACCAGCGCAAAGTTCAAAAGCCAGCATCTGTGATGGTATGGGGGTGTGTTAGTGGCCATGGCATGGGCAACTTGCACATCTGTGACGGCACCATCAATGCTGAAAGGTACATCCAAGTTTTGGAGCAACACATGCTGCCATCCAAGCAGCATCTTTTTCAGGGACGTCCCTGCTTATTTCAGCAAGACAATGCCAAGCCACATTCTGCACGTGTTACAACAGCGTGGCTTCTTGGTAAAAGAGTGCAGGTACTAGACTGGCCTGGCTGCAGTCCAGACCTGTTGTCCAGTGAAAATGTGTGGCGCATTATGAAGCGCAAAATATGACAACGGAGACCCCGGACTGTTGAACAACTGAAGTCGTACATCAAGCAAGAATGGGAAAGAATTCCACCTACAAAGCTTCAACAATTAGTGTCCTCAGTTCCCAAACGCTTATTGAGTGTTGTTAGAAGGAAAGGTGATGTAACACAGTGGTAAACATACCACTGTCCCAGCTTTTTTGAAACTTGTTGCAGGTATCCATTTCAAAATGAGCAAATATTTGCACAAAAACAATAAAGTTTATCAATTTGAAAATTAAATATCTTGTCTTTGTGGTGTATTCAATTGAATATAGGTTGAAGAGGATTTGCAAATCATTGTATTCTGTTTTTAATTTACATTTTACACAACATCCCAACTTCACTGGAATTGGGGTTGTATGATATTTAAATTGACCAAAATTACAGGATGTTAAAATATCTCAGCTGTGCAACAAATATAATTACTATGAACGATCTATGTGATTTTTTTCTTATCCAACTGCAACAATAAATTTTGTTAAAGCAGTCTAGGGAGCAGAAATGGTTATGAAAAGCAAAAAGGGGTGGAACAGTTCCTGGGAAACCGGCTAACAGCGTAACTGCTAATCTGTGGTAAAGATGGCGCTTTAATCACAGTGAAATTAAGGTGCGTTTACACATAACCAAGACGCGTTACGAATGTCATTTTTCTGTCATTCGTGACACATTCCTGACATTCTTAATGTGACTTAACGCATCTGAATAGGTTTCTTAATAGTGCGCGTTGGTGCGTGATATTCTTGATATTCGTGGAGCATGTTTTTGCCTGTCAAAAAATCTTCCACGAATGTCACACACCACCCTCATTTCGTCTCACGTCGTGGAGGTCGCAACTGAGCGTATTGATCCGTCTTGATGAGTAGTGATCCTTAATAGAATGTGACAACGTTCGTAGTGGTTCCTGTGATGGTTCTTGGAGCCCAAACTGTCACGCGTTATTACGAAGTGACACGGAAACTGTCAAGTTTTGACACAACTTGTAACGCATCGTCACATTTCACTGTGCGCCACAGCGAATCAGTTTTCTGTCACGTGCGCACAATTAAACTTGGCTCCAAATGTCATTCCACAGTTCCTGCTGAAGTTCCTCAGGACGCTCCTGCAGGTGTTCCACCTGCTGTTGTAACCGATGAGCGTGAGAACGAGTCTGAGCAAGAGGACCCAGAGGAGAGGAGCCTCACATGCAGCCAGACATCTCTGCACCTTCTCCAGTCCGGCAGAGGAAGAAGCGTGCACACAATTAAACCCTGCTGCACTGCACTGAGTTTGACTGCTGACACCAAGTCGGCTAAAGTCTCATTTCAGTGCTCTTCAGCGCGCTCCTGCAGGTGTTCCACCTGCTGCATGTGCCTGATGTTTGGGAAAATGCGCGAGACGACAGCCGCATGAAGCCACACATCTGGCTCTGTCCTCTTCCTCCTCTCTGCACAACTCCATGGCACAGAGCCCAACTACGCATGCAGTCACAAAGTTCTTCTGCAAAACTGGAGCGATCTGAATTCGGTTGGATGAATATGGGTGTGTGTGTGTGGAGACAATTCACCTCGTTCACAATGTGACAGAACTTAACGATGCGCTGTTACGCGCAATAGCGTGCAACAACGCGGAACACTATTCTTGACCATGCGTAATGGTTCCTGATAATTCTCCAGCAACACGTGCCATTAATCGTAACGTGTGGTAACAGGTTGCAGCAGTTCCTGAGGACACCTGATGCCTCTGCCCTGAATAATCACATTCGTGATAAGCGGCCAAGAATGTGTACTTCGTGGCATTCGTGACTTGTCGTCATTATGTGTAAGCGCAGCATTACATCCTGTCATTCTCCGAGATGAAAACACATGGACAAGAAGATGGAAGGACGCTCGCAACGACAACGGAAACAGATATATATCTGCACACAACATGCTACCCATGTGCTTTTACGCGCCACTTAGCATGTGTCAGTGATTCCGCCCTGTGTGCAAAAATCATCAAGCTTGCTGAGAACAAAGAGGCTCATTTTTTTCATTTTACTTGGTGATGATATAGTCAGACTGTGGAGCCATACCTTGAAACACACAACGCTTCATAAACAACTATTCAGGACCGGCAACCTTTTAAGTCGCCATCTTACAAAATAAACACTACAATTGCTGAAAGAAGTGCAAACTAATAATTAAGGGCCCCTTCAAACATAGTACGGATATGGTCGAATTGCGCATGAATTGCGGATGAAGCAGGAATCGTATGCAATACGTGTAAAATTGTAGCTGCCTCCAATGCCAAGTACACCTGTTGCTACAACTATTTGCGCACACCAGCGGCTGAAAGACAGAGTGTGCCCTGTGAGAGCCCATTGAACAGATTTTCTTTATTTCTATTTCTGTCCAGAGATCACACAGAAAATCTGTAAAGCCTACTTTTAGTGCACAGAAAATTCACAAAAGGTATCGATAAGGGATCAATAAGGAATCGGATCGATAATGGTATTGATATCGATAAAATCTTATCAATACCCATCCCTACTTATATATGGGTTTTTCCTCTTCAAGAAACTTACTGAATGTGGCTGGACAAATGAAAAAATCAAGAACCACATGTGATGCTGGCATTTGGATGTTTAATGACCATCATCTCAAACATGTCGATTGTGGAAGCCATGTGACGTCCCACCAGCACTGGTCAGCAGGACAATATTTTCTGCCGCTCCTGTGTGCCACTTTAGGAAAAGTAAAGTGAGATACGGTTATGTTGCAACTTATGTATTAATTTATTACTTATTTTGTCCAGTCTGGTTTATACTGGATATATTAAGGCTCACTTTATGAGCCCTATGCAAGTTACAATGCAACCACTGACTGCAAATCACAGCGAAATAAGGCAATAATGACTGTGTGCATCCTACAGTGGTTTGCAAGTGACCATGTGCGATAGAGATAATTGAGAAATTATGAGCCTCAAACCTCATTTTGACCTCATGCATGAAATACAAACAGACACCACTACTTTGTGTAGTACTTTAAAAAAAATGACAAAAATGCAAGACTCATTGCATGAGACTACTTAAAATAAATCAGATTTTTAAAGATGAAAACTGCTCAGTTTTTTCTTAGTTGCATATATATATATATATATATATATATATATATATATATATATATATATATATATAAATAAAGAGTAGCTATTTAGTGGCTTTTTCATTATTTTTACAAACTTTATGGCAACATTAAATGTGACAATATTGTACATAATTTTTGATAAACCACAGACAACTATTTGATTGTTACATCCGCCAAGGACATAATAAAATCATCTGAGTTAATTTGTCCATTTGTCTGTCTGTCTGTTAGCAGGATTACGTTAAAACTATTACCCAGATTTTGAAGAAATTTGCACCACAGAGAGATATTAGGGCCTGGAAGACAACACTGAATTTTGGAGTTGGTCCGGATCAGGAATCAAGATTTCACTTTAATATAATTTTACCAGGTTAGTGCCATTGAGATCAAGACCTCTTTTGCAAGGGAGACCTGGACAATTATAAAGTTTCCAATTCACCAAACCTGCATGTCTTTAAATGTGGGAGAAAACCGGAGCACTTGGAGCACACCCACACAAACATGCAAACTCCACACAGAAAGGCAGGAATTGAACCCATGACCTTCATGGTGTGAGGCAACCGTACTAACCACTGAGTCACCGTGCTGCCCAATACATAGGCTTTGAAGGATTATGTCAAAACTACTTCACGGATTCTCACCAAATTTGTGTCACAATTAGACATTAGAGCATGGAAGACTCCACTGAGTTTTGGAGGTGATCCGCATCTGGATTCTTCATCAAGATTTTACTTTATACAGGCTTTGAAGGATTATGCAAAAGAAAAAAAAACCTCCTTCACACATTGTCACCAATGCACCATTGTGCATCGTCGAGATGAGGTTCCTAATGTAAAATACAGAAAATGTTTTATTTACTAGGCTATAAATACACCGAATACAATTAATAAAAAAAAAAACTGACGGAAAAAGAAAAAAAAACAAAATGCGCATGCGCAGTTGCACGTCGAGCGAGTTACATCATCACAACATGTGCAGTTGCGCGAGGCACCTCATCTCGACGGGTGACGTCTTCAAGTCCGGGGTAGAGTGAGGTAGTAGCGCGACGCACCTCATCTCAACATTCACCTCATCTCGACGGGACACCGGATCAGGATTGGCTGACGTCAGAAATCTCTGATTGCTCTTGTTTACAATTAATCCATCAATCAACAGACGCTTGACCAAGGAAATAATGGAAAACTGCCACTCTAGTCAAAAACAGAATGTGTGCTGTCAGTAAAAGAAGAACTGAAAGAAGTGTGAAGAGCGTTGATCACATATTGCAGTGAGAGAGGAGGATGATGTGAAAGCCAGACTGCAATAAACACAGCAACACACTTCCTCTGGTGGATATATTTAGGTCACTGGTCGATAGCTTGGACAGGTGCACGGTGAAGGTTCCATCCTGAGTGTGTGTGTGTGTGTGTGTGTGTGTGTGTGTGTGTGTGTGTGTGTGTGTGTGTGTGTGTGTGTGTGTGTGTGCGTGTGTGAGAGAGGAGGCTCATCAATGACCACACGTTTTTCAGCCACACCGCTGCACTCAGAGCGAGCTGGGACCCGGGGGTGTCCCACTGGTATTAAGAAAGCTCTCTCCATGGGACACGTCAGTCAATGAGCAGCAGAGCCTCGGGGGGATGGCTCGTTAATTAAACACGTTGTTGTTTGTCAGATCCTGCATATGATGCACGGCGCTATCTCAGAGGAAAGCCAAAACACTGTGCAACACCGCTGAAACAACTGCAACAAATCTGCCAGCTCACCGTGAGGAAAACCCATCAGACGGCAGTGTCAGGTTGCACCACGTTGTTCTGCCTGCTTCCACATACTGTACTCGCACCAAAACCCGCGGGGAATGATGGGATTTCCACACAACCCATCAAACTGATGAAAGCATCAACACACGGCCAGAAACCTCACAACACAGAATTACGGGCTCCTGCCTGCTTCTCCATTTTGGATCCAACATGAAGCAAATCTGCAGAAAATCGTGATGATGCAACTAACAATTAATATTATTAGCAATCTCTCAGTTACTTGCTTGCTGAATAAGTTAATGTCAGATTGACTGATTTAAATAGAGATCTGTGACGAGCTCACATAATGGTTGTAAAAGGGCTTTAACATACTCCATAGCAGTGTTTTTAATTTTGTGTCATTATTTCATAGAACCAAAGAGAGGTTTTCAGGCTTTCCCCAGACACAATTTATATCAATTATTGCTTTAATACCAGTTTATTTTCTGGTTCTTTTGTGCATTTCCTCTCAAATTTGCCCACATAGTGATGTCCTCCTTTTGTTACACACTCTGAAGCAAGGCTCAAAACAGGTTTCTAAATATTCTGCAGCAGTTTGAGTTTGTGATCTTTAGAACCAGCAAAATGTTTTGACCCAATTCCTCAGCCACACATTCTATCAATTACTGTTTCATGTCAGTTTTAGTTTCCTGTTCTTTTGTATATTTGCTGACATAGTGATGTCATCCTTTTGATACAGTACATAAATCAATGTTCAAAGCAGGTTTTAAAATATCCCAGAGCAGTGTTTCAAGTTAACGTCACAAAAATGGAATTGACAAAACTGTTTTAGCCACAGTCTGTTATTGTTCATTCTAGTTTGAGTTTCTGATTTTGTTCTATATTTTGTATAGTATTTGCCCACCCATTGATGTGTTCCTGTTGATACAGTTTCTGAAACAGTGCTTCTAAATATCCTGTAGCAGTGTTTCAAGTCAATGTCACTAATTTGTAGAACTGACAAAACATTTTGGCACTATCCCCAGCCAGACTTTCTATCTGCTATCGTTTATTCCAGTTTTAGTTTTGTTGAATATTTTGTAGTATTTTCCCACCTACTGATGTGTTCTTTTTGAGATAGATTCCAGGACAGTGTTTAAAACAGGTATTGAAATACTCTGGACCAGTGTGTTGGAGTTAGCATCGCTACTTTACAAAACCAGTAGTAAGGTAAGGCACTATCCCCAGCTGTATGTTTCATCTATTGTTTGATTCTGGTTTTTATTCAATTCAATTCAGTACTTTATCGTGACATCAGCAGGATTTATTAGAATTTGTCTTGGTGAGCTCAGACAACATAGATAGGAAAAAGAGCACTCACACAAAATACACAAAAAATATAAAATGGTCAATCCAAATAATTATGTCTTAGTTTTGGTTCAACCATTAAAAAGAAAAATATGTTATCTAAATACTTTAAAACTGTTTTCTGTTGGTCAACCAAAACTAAATCTTTCAGCTCTACTGACTTTCAGAAATTAATGCTTGGGTACTGTAACAATTAAACAGAATGAAACCTGGATCCATGACAACGGAACAGGCCTGCATAGTGCAAAAAGTAAGGCCTTTATGAATATCAGTGTAACAATATAAATAGACAACACTGCATAAACATTTGCAGAGCCACAAACATGCATGAGAAATAAATTTGTGCTGTTGTGTGTCCATGTTCATTTGTGTTTTAGAGTGTAACCACCATTTTTATTTCTCTGATTCATGCTCTTTCTATTCACGCTTTTGACCACTGCTGCATTGTTTCTCACAAGCTGATATCAACTTGTGTCAAATCAATAAGGAGACAAATCACAAGCAAAACTGGGAGAAGACAAAAGTACTTACTTATTGAAATTTGCTCCCATGGTGGATGTCTCACAGACTGGAGGTGAATCTAAAAACTTTGTACACTGCTTTTCCAGACAAATTGCTGATGCAAGCAGACAATGTGAAAATCTGTTTTGCTGGTTAGTGTGATATAATCAGAATTTGTGGAGCAAATTCATACCTGTGGACTTTACGGCTGAAACGATTAAATCGAGTAATTTGAATAATTCAATTACAAAGGCAAACGAAACCTCAAGGCAAAGAATTTGCCTTGAGGTTTCGTTTAAAGCTGTAGTACATACACCAAGCCTGTATGTGGCGCTGTAACGCTCCCACAAAAAAACATAAGAAGGCCACAGAGCATGCGCATAACTAATGTAAGAGATAATCAATGTGGCAGGCGATGCTACAACTTTACAAAGCTGCGCACTGAGTAAAATAAAGCCTTTTAAGAGAAAGGGTCTGTGCTGATCGTCTGAAACGGACTTATACAGCATTTAAAGTGAAGCAGTGTGTTTGTATATTTTTTAAAAAAACGTGTGAAATCGTCCCTGCCTCTAACGTCTCGTACACCTGTTGCTACAACTATTTGCGCACACCAATCAATCAATCAATCAATTTTTTATATAGCGCCAAATCACAACAAACAGTTGCCCCAAGGCGCTTTATATTGTAAGGCAAGGCCATACAATAATTATGTAAAACCCCAACGGTCAAAACGACCCCCTGTGAGCAAGCACTTGGCTACAGTGGGAAGGAAAAACTCCCTTTTAACAGGAAGAAACCTCCAGCAGAACCAGGCTCAGGGAGGGGCAGTCTTCTGCTGGGACTAGTTGGGGCTGAGGGAGAGAACCAGGAAAAAGACATGCTGTGGAGGGGAGCAGAGATCGATCACTAATGATTAAATGCAGAGTGGTGCATACAGAGCAAAAAGAGAAAGAAACAGTGCATCATGGGAACCCCCCAGCAGTCTACGTCTATAGCAGCATAACTAAGGGATGGTTCAGGGTCACCTGATCCAGCCCTAACTATAAGCTTTAGCAAAAAGGAAAGTTTTAAGCCTAATCTTAAAAGTAGAGAGGGTGTCTGTCTCCCTGATCTGAATTGGGAGCTGGTTCCACAGGAGAGGAGCCTGAAAACTGAAGGCTCTGCCTCCCATTCTACTCTTACAAACCCTAGGAACTACAAGTAAGCCTGTAGTCTGAGAGCGAAGCGCTCTATTGGGGTGATATGGTACTATGAGGTCCCTAAGATAAGATGGGACCTGATTATTCCAAACCTTATAAGTAAGAAGAAGAATTTTAAATTCTATTCTAGAATTAACAGGAAGCCAATGAAGAGAGGCCAATATGGGTGAGATATGCTCTCTCCTTCTAGTCCCCGTTAGTACTCTAGCTGCAGCATTTTGAATTAACTGAAGGCTTTTTAGGGAACTTTTAGGACAACCTGATAATAATGAATTACAATAGTCCAGCCTAGAGGAAATAAATGCATGAATTAGTTTTTCAGCATCACTCTGAGACAAGACCTTTCTGATTTTAGAGATATTGCGTAAATGCAAAAAAGCAGTCCTACATATTTGTTTAATATGCGCTTTGAATGACATATCCTGAAAATGACTCCAAGATTTCTCACAGTATTACTAGAGGTCAGGGTAATGCCACCCAGAGTAAGGATCTGGTTAGACACCATGTTTCTAAGATTTGTGGGGCCAAGTACAATAACTTCAGTTTTATCTGAGTTTAAAAGCAGGAAATTAGAGGTCATCCATGTCTTTATGTCTGTAAGACAATCCTGCAGTTTAGCTAATTGGTGTGTGTCCTCTGGCTTCATGGATAGATAAAGCTGGGTATCATCTGCGTAACAATGAAAATTTAAGCAATACCGTCTAATAATACTACCTTTCAAGAATTTTTGAGAGAAAAGGAAGGTTGGAGATTGGCCTATAATTAGCTAAGATAGCTGGGTCAAGTGATGGCTTTTTAAGTAATGGTTTAATTACTGCCACCTTAAAAGCCTGTGGTACATAGCCAACTAACAAAGATAGATTGATCATATTTAAGATCGAAGCATTAAATAATGGTAGGGCTTCCTTGAGCAGCCTGGTAGGAATGGGGTCTAATAAACATGTTGATGGTTTGGATGAAGTAACTAATGAAAATAACTCAGACAGAACAATCGGAGAGAAAGAGTCTAACCAAATACCGGCATCACTGAAAGCAGCCAAAGATAACGATACGTCTTTGGGATGGTTATGAGTAATTTTTTCTCTAATAGTTAAAATTTTGTTAGCAAAGAAAGTCATGAAGTCATTACTAGTTAAAGTTAATGGAATACTCAGCTCAATAGAGCTCTGACTCTTTGTCAGCCTGGCTACAGTGCTGAAAAGAAACCTGGGGTTGTTCTTATTTTCTTCAATTAGTGATGAGTAGAAAGATGTCCTAGCTTTACGGAG
This sequence comes from Thalassophryne amazonica, assembly GCF_902500255.1. Lineage (NCBI taxonomy): Eukaryota > Metazoa > Chordata > Actinopteri > Batrachoidiformes > Batrachoididae > Thalassophryne > Thalassophryne amazonica. The sequence goes on along the minus strand of NC_047107.1, from coordinate 109,432,475 downwards.
GGCTTTTTTATAGAGCAACAGACTCTTTTTCCAGGCTAAGTGAAGATCTTCTAAATTAGTGAGACGCCATTTCCTCTCCAACTTACGGGTTATCTGCTTTAAGCTAAGAGTTTGTGAGTTATACCACGGAGTCAGGCACTTCTGATTTAAAGCTCTCTTTTTCAGAGGAGCTACAGCATCCAAAGTTGTCTTCAATGAGGATGTAAAACTATTGACGAGATACTCTATCTCACTTACAGAGTTTAGGTAGCTACTCTGCACTGTGTTGGTATATGGCATTAGAGAACATAAAGAAGGAATCATATCCTTAAACCTAGTTACAGCGCTTTCTGAAAGACTTCTAGTGTAATGAAACTTATTCCCCACTGCTGGGTAGTCCATCAGAGTAAATGTAAATGTTATTAAGAAAGAAACACCAGCTGCTGAAAGACAAAGTGTGCACCCTCTCGCGGCAGGTGCCGGCCAAATTCCAGGTGACAGGCACGGGCATCTAACACCACTCGCATGGCACTTAGAAAATGTGTGGCCAGTCCCACTCTTCACACAACAGCAGACTGTAGGCGACTACTGTCGTACTGGCAGAGAAATCTGTTCAGTTCAACACGACTGTGGCTTTGGTGTGTGCGCTGAGAACTGACAGGAGGTGTGGCTACGACAAAAGCAGCTGTGCTGATCTGTCATTCTGGACATTCCAGCTAGACAACACCTACTGTGTTTGAACGGACATGGACTAACAACTGTCCACTGTGAGGCGTGTGTGTCTGATTGCTGTACTTACGTGGATATAAATAAAAACATATATCACCGTGGCAACAAGCTGCAGTGAGCGATCGTGTGCACGGAGCGGACAATGACAGCCTGCCAGGTTGAAACAGACCATCAGATCTGAACACGCAGCGGGCGATCTGACCGTCATGTCAACCACATGAGCCCTGTTCCACATTACACGGTGTCTATGCTGTGGTACCCCGTCCACAAGACACACATGTCAGGCAGAACATGCGCGGCTGACTGGACGCACCTGACCAGTAGTTGTGGACATCAGAGTACACTGCTTCTCATTCATGTCATTTCATGACTGTATGTCTGTGACCATGGGTCGTCACCAGAGGAACAGACGGATCATATTTGTATTGCTCGCTTGATAAATGCAGTGGTTTTATATGGTGTGTGATTTAAATTTTTTTGTAATACTTCCATGTCCTTCCTGATTTGAGGCAGATTCCCGCAGCTTTCAAAGGACAGCTCCATAGCTCAGTGGTAAAGTTTCTGACTCACAATCAGAGCCTTTGCAAGGCGAGAGTTCACGTCCCATGGGTGGTATGTTTTTTTATTTTTTTTTATTCCACATGAGCGGTGCGATGTGCAGCTGGTCTGCTCTGTGTAAGCCTGATCCCGTCAGATCTCAGAAGCTAAGCAGTGCAGCATCTGGTTAGTACTTGGACGGGAGGCCTCCTCGGAACACCAGCGGCTGTGTGTGTGTTTCTCTGGGTGAAACTGGAGTTGCGTCAGGATGGGCATCCAGCATAAAACTTGTGCCAATTACTAATGCGGATCTCGCTGTTTCTGCTGTGTCGACCCCATCCCGAGACGGGAGCAGCCGAAATGACAATACACACAAGCACACGATGTGGTCCCACAGTTACCAGCTGGTTTTTATTTTTTATTTATTCCACATAAGCGGCGCGATCATGGGGTGCACTCCGCACTGTTCCTGCTCAACAGACATCATCGTGTGCAGGAACTCTTGCACTGAGCTCGTGCATACATGCCCGTAGGCGCGATGTTTCGTGGTGTGCAAATTCGAACTGTTTCGCCGTTTTCGACCAGACGTTGACCAAACTTCGCACTATGTGTGAAGGGGCCATTAGGGAGAGCCCTGCCACTATGGATATTGTTTAAAAACACAAAAGCACTTTTTAGCCGATTACTCGATTAATTGATAAAAAAATCAATAGAATACTCAATTCCAAAAATATTTGATAGTGGACTTCATAAACTACTTATACCATCCACCTCCAAGCTTTGAAAAATCTCATCACAAGGTTAAATAATTCCTCTTTTAAATTAAGCCAAATTAAAAACAAATCATCTCAATGACTTCAATAACTGCATGCTTACTGACCCCCTTCATGTCATTATTATTTAATAATGTGTGCACATTTGTCAACAGTTGCAGCCTTTTGTCAGCGTGGCTACAAATTCAACCACACCAAGGATGGAGAACACGAAGCAGCATCCTGCAGCTTCTCTAACAAGTACCCTTTTCATGTACTGATCCCCTAGAGCAGGCGCTTAAATTGCAAATATTGCTCTCGCAGAGCTGTTCAGCGGCTAACAGCAGATGATGATTAGTGTAAGTGTGTAAAACAGGGTCGCACTGAAAAGAGCAAGCATGCTTAGCAAATCTAGAGTGAATAAATAAACAGACGAGTCTGACGGACAGAATGGATCTTGAGCCTCGCTATGGGGAAACACATTTCTGCCAGGACTTTCTGCTCGCTGCACTTGACCCCGCTGAAATATTACTAAATCAACTCAACCTACATCCCCATTACAGAGAATTTACAAACTCATGCTGTGCCGCAACAACAACAAAAAAAAACAAATCTGTATATTCATGTTAAAACAGATGAACAGAAGGATTGTGGATTAGCAAAGAGGAGATTTGCCACTCCAGCGTTGCTCACACAACAAATGGAGCAAATCAAACATCTTATTAATACTGTGTCAGATGGATAATTGTGTCGTTTTATTAACTGCTCACTTGTTCTATACCCGCAGGGAGACTTCTGAAGGGATTTAGCTGTAGCGTTCATTGTTTTCTAACGCTACTGTCGGGTGAAAAAGCAGATACTGCACCTCCGATCATTGCTGTTCATTAATTTCACCTGTTCCCTAAGGACACCTGGATGATTCCTATTTGTCTGTGCCCATAAACACAACTCAACAATCAGCACGTGTACCAGTGCACGACAGACCCTGAGCTGGCCACAGCCTTTGAATATGAAATACAAAATTTGACGTGCCTGCACATTCCTCAACTGTCCACCAGGTGTCATTATACAGCAGGCAGCAAGCGCAGTACGTGAGGTGTTCCTTTTCCATGATAATGTTAACATTACTGGTGTTTCAAAGCTTGCAAAAGGTTTTGGAACAGTTTTCATGTTTTTCACGAGTAATATGCAGTAGGGGTGTCGGAAAAAATCGATTTACGTCCGAATCGCAATTCTTATTTATTACGATTCTGAATCGATCCAAAATGTCCAAGAATCGATTCATAAAAAGCATTTTTTAAACATTTTCCTGCTTACTCGCTGAGTGTACTGTCTGTCAGGCAACGGCTTCCTTACTACAGCGTCCCCGCGGGGGGCGTGCTTCAAACACTCGTGAGCTGCAGAGTTCAGTGGCTGTAGCTTAGCATGCCGGACGAAGAGCTAATTCAGCCAGCACCGTCTCTGCTGAAGGCAAATGTTTGGGCGCATTTTGGATTTTATTATTTGCTGCATAAGAAGGAGCTTGACATGACTTATGCAGTGTGAAAAATCTGAAAAATGAAAGTCAAATACTTCGGAAACACTTCAAATCCGCAAGCCCACATGCTACGTCATCACCCGGAGCTAAAAGAGGGGAGCAGCGTTATCTGCCGACTACTGACCAGCGCATCGCTAAACTGCCAGCCAACTCCGAACGAGCAAAGCAGATAAGTAAATTTACATCTAGAATCACTTGATTAACCTTGTAAAGCTGCATTTTCTTAAACATAAACATTTTTTAAGTAATATAATTATTTCTCAGAGCTCTCTGAATCAAAAATCGATTCTGAATCGAATCGTCATCCAAGAATCGGAATCGAATTGAATCGTGAGTTGTTGAACGATTCACATCCCTAATATGCAGTACCAGCAATACGGTTTGGTCTCACCCCATTCGCAATCCTATCAATCACCTACCCAACATGCCAACACCCAGATCAGCACATTTTGGGCTTTAAATGGGCAGTATATTAAGCCTATGTGTGCCGCCACATGTGGTTCATCCAGTATACTAATTGCATTCAAAAGGTATCCAACCTAATTTTATCCCACGGAAATAAATGAAGTGTGCAAGGTGTCGTTTGGTGGGGAGGTGCAGGGAACCTTCTTGTCGCCCACAGAATGCATCAGTTGCTAGCAGTCAGCCTTGGAAGTGAACACATGTACTGAGCACCCGTCACGCTCTCATTTGCTATAACATAGCAGAATGACTTGTGCTAATATAAAAGTAAGTCCCTTCAATTGCTCCCTTGTTTTCACTTGGGGTCACAACAGCAGATCCAGGTGGATCTGCATGTCAGTTTGGCACAAGTTTTACGGCAGATGCCCTTCCTGACACAACTCCACATTACATGGAGAAATGTGGCAGGGATTGGGGTTTGAATCGGAAATCTTCCACACTGAAACCAGGATCTGTGCAAAGGTATTGCATCAAATTTTGCCAAAAACTTGGTGATACCCAAGTGAAGACGATTTGCAAGATTCAGCAGGTTTTTGGCGATGATGCAATGAACATAACACAAACAAAAGAATGGTATAACCACTTCAAAAAAGGGGGCACATCAGTGGAGAGCAAAGCACGTTCTGGTAGGCCTTCCACAAACTGAAATGACCAAGTGATTGACAGACTTGCAGACTTTGGTCATGGATGACTGTTCTGTCATCATCCAAGAACTTGTAGACAAGGTGGGGATAAACACAGGTTTGGTACATTCCATTTTGATGAAGGATTTGGGCATGTGGAGAGTGTCAGCGAAACCCGTACGTTTGGAAGTTCCATCATGACAATGCTCCCGCTCATCCTGCTCAGCTGATTCAGGCTTTCCTGACCAAACACAACACCCCTGTGATTCATCAGGCTCCCTACTCTCCTGACATGGCTCCCTCTGATTTTTGGCTGTTCCCACAAGATCAGAACGACACTAAAAGAGATTCAAGTTGAGTCCAGAGAAGACATCTCGTGCAAAGCAATGGGTCACCTAGACACCATTCCACAAGAGGCCTTCCAGGAATGATTCCAACAATGGCAGAACCACCGGGAGAAGTGTGTGTAGTACCAAGGAGACTACTTTGAAAAGGATTAGGATTCAGACCCCCAGGTGAGTAACTGTATTTTTCACAGTCAAAGGTTGAATACTTTTTGAATGCACCTCATATAGTCTATGGTTTTAGCAGTCACAGGGAACTTCCAACAAACTGAACAAGAGCACTCTTTGAGTGCTGTAGCTTATTTATAGCACTGATGTGCTGACTCTAATGGTGTGCAAACATTTTTAAAATTTAAAAAGTTGTGCAACTACTCTTCACCAGGGCGAAGATGGGTACCTCTGCTAGTATAATTAAATAAAGACATCCAACAAATTGGTGCTGAGTTCTAACTTTGGACTGATGAACAGAAAGGCAGACATACGTGGTGTGTCCATAAAGTAACGGTCCTTTGGAAACCATTCGAAAAAGTTATCTGGCTTTTGGTGAAAATTTTACGGGCTTCACAGAGAATAAGGACTTTAACTACAGCTTTAAGGACCCCTTTAAGGACGGTTGGTGCGCCGCGCTCCGAGCTGCGACGTCGCGGCACAAACCACTGGATCATTTCTAAGCTGATGGCTCTGTGGATACGAGACCGTCGTGTGCTCTTTCCCTGGTTATCACAAGAGCTGGACATCAGCCATTTTCTGGCAGATTTCACTTTTAACAAGAGATTTTGTCATGGAAAGCCGCACAGAGGCTTCGCGCGTCACGACCGATTCGCTGATGAAGCGAGACAAAGGAACACCTCCGTTTCGGAGTGTTAGAGGACAAGTTTGGACATGTCTATCTCGGCTTTCAGTGCTTACCAGTCGAGTGAGTATAAGAGAACTTGTGGAGAGCTAGACATGTCCAAACTTATCCTCTAACACTCCGAAACGGAGGTGTTCCTTTGTCTCGTCTGTAGTTAAAGTCCTTATTCTCTGTGAAGCCCGTAAAATTTTCACCAAAAGCCAGATAACTTTTTTGAATGGTTTCCAGGTGATAGTCTCTAACAGCTTCTGAAAAAATTCTGATGGAAAAAAAGTCCTTTTCATTCCGCCATTTCCAGACAATGAAAATCCGACGAGGGGGCGGGACCACTCCTTCCACAAGGCGTGCTCACAGGCGAATGACGTCACCGACAGGCGTGGAAAAACTCACGCATGTGCACGAGGGTTCAAGCATGTCTGACGTAAAAACATATGAATGAAATCCATATAGTTTAAAAAAAAAAATAAAAAGGGCCGTTACTTTATGGACACACCACGTACAGGGCATTTTGCCAAGTGGGGGGTCATTATGGGCACAAATCTGCATTTTGTTAACCCCTGGAACTTGAGTAATCAGATTCAATTAAATATAAATTCTTTCAACTTCTCCCTTTTCAGTCAGGAGCGCCATAGCATATTTAATCTGATATAGATCTGCAGGATGTCCCTCCTATTTGCCTTCTAAAATTCCCTTATATAATTTGATAAAAAAAATAACTGAGAATTTGGTTAAATTATTGAAAATGGTTTGAGTCTAATACGTCTGATTGTTTATGCAATTATTTTAATTACACAGCAAGTTTCAATGTAGCACTTAAATTGAAGCACCAACAATTAGATTTTCTCAACCTATGCAAAATCAGGAAGCTATTTATGACAATTCAAAAATGAGAAGAGAAACTGGAAATATGGTTTCCTCTTCCTTTTCCTGCAAAAAGCAACACGAGCAGATTGACTATGTGTATTTCTCTGCAATGCCTCCAACCACTTTAAGGTGCCCATGACAAAGCAGGACAACTGTGTGTACACAGTCAATTTGTGCAGGTAAGTAAGCAGCTTTCCTGTGAGAAACGAGGGGATTCAAAGCAAATAAACACACCATAATCAAATACGGTCGCCGCTGGAAATTGCTTTTGGCTATAATGAAACAGGTTGCGAGAGCGGCTGAGACCCTCACACAGCCTAAGCCTTCATCAGGGGAACTCGATCATATCAACAATGGAATACATTCAGAGTCAAAGTGCTCTGGAAGAAATCCATAACCTCAAGCTCATATGAACAACAGTAACAACTACACACAACTGGCAGTAACCCGAAGGTGACATAGAGTCTCTGAAACGTGTCCAACAGACAACAGCAGCGGTATTACATCAAGATTAAAAGAAACACCAGAGTAAACATTGGCTGGGGGCCATGTGGGCTCACTGAACCCTGAGAGGATGGGTTATTGATGGTGGCAGAATGCTAATGAGGCAGTATGGCCTTCCATAAACACAACCATGTCTACCATCAGTCACTTGTAAGAGGTCATGAGGAGCAAACATACTCCCTCCACCAAGGCTGCAGGTTTATCAGAGCATGACGCAATAGGTCAGTGCTATTCCCTGGCCGAATGCTGCTGTATCGTTCTGATAACTGATGAGCAATTAGCATCGGTGCATGGGTCATAAGCTCCACTGGAGTGAACACGCTAGGTACCAGTCTAAGTCACAACCCCGCACGAGGTGGACAGTGTTTCACTGTCACTCTTTAAGAAGTATGTCAGTGGTTTTACACAACGGCCAGTTATGCAGATGTTAATCCCATATCCGCCTGACGTGTGGCTAGATGTGTCTGAGACTTGGCGTTGTGGGTTTCTGTGTCCACCTCACTCAACAGTAAACGTGCAGCATACACTTCTTAGAAATGTTCTGTTGCACAATTTAAATGCACAAGAAGCCATATTATTACAGATATTTGTAATAAAATGCTCACACAAGAGCCATTTGGTCATGCTAACAGTAGCTGTTAGCCATTAGCATTGCACTATTCCAAAAGATGACTGTTTGCAAGACACATGAACGATTAAATCCATCATGAATCACTACTGCTTCAAGGCGCTCACCTTTTCACACCATTATCCACAGTCTGAAAATAAACTTAACTGAACTTATGAATTCATAATAAAAATAAAACAACTTCTTGTTCTTCTTCTTCTTTGTGTAAACCAGGTTTAGCGGTGCACACCGCCACCTATTGTATCGGAGTGAGTGAACCCACTGTATTAATTATCCTAAGTCAATACAATACAGAATGTGAAACAATAAAAAATAAAATAATCCAAATGTACAATAAATGTCTTAACACTATTATGAAACAGCATGGGTTTGATAGTTTTAACACATTCATAGACAGCTTTAAAATACTGAACAACAGTGCTGCGTGAGTGCTGTAGTTTAGATGTAGCCCAAAACCATTGTGTTGTTGCACTGATTTGAACAGCGTGCTTATTATTATTTTTGTTTTTCAACAAAAAACTTTGTAACTACTCTTCACCGGGGCAAAAATGGGTACGTCAGAAACAAACTGATCCTGTGCATATAAATCACGAGTTACAACACAAAAAACTGCTGATACAAAGCTCTTTAGGTAACTGTTCCAGATCCACCAATAGAATTTAATAAGCACTGGCCACGTGTCTGTAAATCAAACCAATTATCTGCAAATAGTTGGCATGTGAACGCCAATGCACATAGCGTGGCATCACGCCTTACTTATTTAGCTTTGAAACATAAACTTCATTGTAGAGTGCAAGCACGAGCTGAGTGCCAGTTTCAGACTAGACCGCAGTTTGAAAATGTCATGGTTCCAAAACCATGAGGACTTCCTGTTGCACGGTATGAGCTCTGTAAACAAACCTGACATCATCCCACATGGTTCATTCAGTGAGGTTTGCATAGCTAAATTTCTGTATCATGTCTCAGCTTGGGTGGAAATATTGTGTTTATTAAAAAGTTAATACAAATAAAAATGACAAAAGATGACTGCTTTAGAAGAGGAAATCCTCTTAACGTGCAAAGAATGCCTTTGAAGAATGACTGAAAAAGGAGGAAAAACCATCACACCGCCCACAGCTCTTTGCTAAATTCAAGGTTGTTCTTTGAATGAGCAGGTACATCAGAAGGATACAGGAGTTGGGCAACAAATATACATAATGGCCTGGGTTTGATTCCCAATCATGCTACCTGTCTGTCCTTGGGCAAACCGTTCACCTACATCACCTCAATACACCCAGCTGCAAAGTGCCATGTCAATAAATGGTAAATGGACTGCATTTATATAGTGTTTTTCCATCTGTATCAGACGCTCAAAGCGCTTTACAATAATGCCTCACATTCACCCCGATGTCAGGGTGCTGCCATACAAGACGCTCACTACACACCGGGAGCAATAGGGGATTAAAGGCCTTGCCCAAGGGCCCTTAGTGATTTTCCAGTCAGGCGGGGATTTGAACCCATGATCTGGACTCAAGCCCAACACCTTAACCACTAGGCCATCACCTCCCCATACAATACAAAAGTCAATTCAAGTCTGGGAGCATGCGATTGTGCCACACATCCGCCATATCCACCACACCACAGAACTGCCTTGGGTCCCGGATGGCAACAATTTCCTACCTCCCAAAAGCAACCAGCTAGCCACAGAAAGATGAAGCATGTCTCTGTAAAGCCTTGCTCTCACTGCCTCCGATGCGCTTACTGAGTTTGTGGGCAAATGCCGCAGCATGCCACTCACACCACCCCCGTCTGCTGTGCGGCGCTGCGGCCAACTCCGACAACAGGTCCAGAGACTACGCTCACCGTTTTGATGCAGAGCACTCTGGGAGCCCGCAAGGATAGACTTCTTGCAGAAAAATCCGCAGCACCGCAGGATCTCGGTAACCGCAGCCGCAGAGCTCCGTGGCCACTGAGAGAGGCTTGTATCTTTTTAATGACTTGGATTCTCTGCGGGTCCCGCATCCGTACCCCGCAATGATAACACCGGAGGCAGTGTGAGTGAGGGATAAAAGAGAGCTTGTCTTTCTCCAGCCGCTGGAGTCCTCTACACTGAGGCACCTGCCGGCTGGATCTTGCTAAAAGAAACACGCCGCATGGCCAAAATGTCGCAGCTGACACTCCTTCACCATACAAGTGAATCTCCTCATCCAAGCCTCCCTAAATAACCGCTTGTTTAACACACAGTCATTGCAGTAGTACCTAAGGATCCTCTAAAGTGACCTCATACTAGGGATGCATCGATCCACATTTTTTCACTTCCGATCCGATCCCGATACCTGAATTTGGATATCTGCAGATACCGCTACTATTCTGATATCAGAGTTCTGTTTGCTTTATTATTTTAATTATCATTATTGTTGATTTCATATGATAATATTTTGTATCCCCGTGTAGCTTCATGATAAAGTGGTACAGAGGAGGATTTTCTTAAAAAGAAGACTTGAAAGTTCAGCTACAAGCCTAGATTTGATGTTTTGGTTATTTTCTGGTGGTTTCTTGTGGCAATTTGGAAATGCACCTGCCTCAAAACAGTACATGTACTTGTGCGCAGTTTTTGGGGCACCCCTGTGAAAACACAAATCCTAAAATACTTCATAGGTTTACAACTAAGCTATTTTCATTATCAGTTCATGTGTTGATTCATTGTGATGATCCATGACTGGATTCATACATTTGTTGTGAAAAATGTTGATCAGTGTTTCTCCAAACCCAAGATGACAACCTGAAATGTCTTCTTCTGTCAATAACCCAAAAACATTCAGATATTCAGAACCCAGAAAATATTCACATATAAGAAGCTGAAATCTGAGAATTTCGGCATTTAAAAAAGAAGACCTAAAACACGAACTTGAACCAAAAGAGACCTCTAGGCACCATAAAACACACAGACAGGATTAAGTGTAAATGTCCACGCGTCAGCCTGCTGAGACGACAGCAGAGGAGAAACCACCACGCTGCCACTTTGCTTCGATGACATTCTCCAAGTCTTTCACAGTCAGCAGCTGTCAGATGCGTCAGCGGCGCAGCACAAAAGGGAGGATACCAAATCACAGCGCACGACACTCCTGAAAACGGCATCCTGACTTATGACACGGCTTTGACTGCAGGTACGATCTGGTTACAGGATTTATATGAGGCAATAATTTGATGCGTGGTAGCTGTTCAGGGCCTCCAGCAGCGAGTCACGTCTGTGGTACTTCGGATATCAGTTACAGTCGTACAATAGCTCGCTGTGGCTTAGATTTGTGCACATACACTTCACACAATCCCCCGATCTGCTTTCACACCTGCTCTAAGCACCACAAAAGGGCCACGGCTTATTGGAACAGAAAAAATAATTACTGACGACCAGATCAGGCTGAAGTTGTTAACAGAAGGCAAGGCAGGTTACAAATTGATGATCAGCTCAGCTCTCAGCCTTTGCTTGATGTTTCATGCTGTCATTTGCTGCACATCTACATTTTGCCAAAATATTACTCTGACTAACCAAGACGTAGGAGGTAAGCCTCAGTCGTGACTGATTAATATGGTTGCTAATCTGAGAGGGGAGGGGGAAGGGGGTCATCACCATTATGATGCACGAGCTTTAAAACGAGCTTCTGCAGCTTTGACGTGTCACACGGGATCTTATCCACATTTATGAAAAAAGGTCAAATCAGTTGTTAAACACTTTTTTGTTTTTAGGTATGTTTGGGGATTTATGTAAAACATCATCAAAGCCAAACATTTCCAAGCCTGTGCATGTAGAAACTGCAAAACTTTACGGGAAAAAAAAAACAATTATGGGACACATCGGTGAAAAGAATATGTATTTTATGGTAAAAGCACCAAATTTTGCATTTTTTATATATATATATAATAAAAAAATATACATTTTATGCTATGCTCATTTTCACATTTTTTTTAAATCTGTGTAATTGTAGTTTGGAAAGGAGTGTTGTCTTACACAATTACAATGATTAGCATTAGATTTGAACTCCTGCCAATTAAATATTAAATTATCTGTGCAAAATTTGGTGGTTTTACTTTAAAACATGCAATAGTGATAATAATCAAACAGCTTTTCCGCACATGCTTCCTGTGTTAGACACGCCCACAGAGGGTGTGACCAGCAGCAGCTCTCTTCCACTTAAAGCAACACACAGACACCTGAGCTTTTATTTATTTACTAATTTTACATATTGACAACACACAGGGCTGTGAAAAATTCAGAATTTTAGACATGAAATTCTGGATCTTTTTTGCTGCCTCAGTTAAAAATTCAACTAAAATTCAAGAATTTTTGAAATTCAAAATCATTTGTTTGAATTTTAGTTCACAAATATAATCTTGTTTTTTATAGTCAGCCAGCTATGTTTTCTTGAAAGAAACTGGTTTTCTTGTTCACTCTTCAAGACTTTTTCAAGTGACAGTCCTGCTGCTTTCATGTGAACTTCTAAGATCATGTTGAACAGCCTCAAAAACAGCCAGTTTCACATTTAAAAGGTGGAAAACAGGAATCACCATCTTCAGCCCAACAACTGAGTCAATCCATCGACCACAGAGGTCCACAACACAATATCAACACTAACAGTTCTCACTTTCATGGATATGTATCTCAGAAAGTTCGAGAATTCAGGAGGACACCCATGATGAACTGGGATATTCCATCATTGTTTTTTTGTTGTTGTTTTAAACCATAGCTTGAAAATTCATTTCTTGTCGGTCATGAACTTTGACATATATGTGAAGTTCGGTAATCCTTTACATATCCATGCAACCCGTAACATCTTCATACATTCCATGACATCACCAGCATGTCTTCTGGAATCACAAAGATTGTGCTACATTTATACAATGGGATGCTATGGTTGTTTTTACACACGACACATCATGGTGCAAACCCAGCAACTTGTTCTGTCAAACTGCACATGAGATCACATTTTGGATAACCACGATTGATCTTCACACGCTGGACTGTTACGGTTATAGACGCTGACCTTCTGGGAGGGTGCTAGATCACATTTTTGGGCCATTTGTAGACCCTGACCTTTCAAGAGCACACTATAGCACATTTATGGGCCATGTGTCACCGTTATAGACCTTAATCTTCTGGGACTGCGCTAAATCACATTTTTGGGCCGGCTATAGAACTTGGCCTTCCAGGACCGTGCTAGATCACATTTTTTGGGTCATTAATAGACCTTGACCTTCAGCAAGTGCGCTAGATCACATTTGTGGACCACATGTCATAACTATAGACCTTGACCTTCTGGGACCATGTTAGATCAGATTTTTGGACCGTTTGTCACATCTGTAGAGTTTGATCTTCTGGGACCATGTTAGATCAGACTTTTTGGACTATTTTTCACATCTGCAGAGTTTGAGCTTCTGGGACCATGTTAGATCAGATTTTTGGACTGTTTGTCACATCTACAGATTTTGATCTTCTGGAACCACGCTAGATCACATTTTTTGGCCATTTGTCACAGTTATAGACCTTGACCTTTCAGGAATGTGCTAGATCACATTTGTGGACCATTCCTCACAGTTGCAAACTTTGACCTTCTGGGACCATCCCAGAAAGTCATACCAGATCACATGTTTGGGTCACTTGACCTGTCAGGACAGCACTAGATTACATTTGAGGACTGTTTGTTACAGTTCTAGACATTGACCTTCTAGTTCCTCAGGGTTGAGGATCCCAGCGGCACCTGGCTGCAGCAGACAGCTGTTTACTTTTGAGAGGTGAAGATGAACCAAGTGTTTGTTTTGGTGGTTGCCATCCAGTACCCAAGAACAGTCTGTGTTATGGAGGATGCAGCAACACCCAGCACCCGTGCAAGCTCCTGGATCTGACACCTGATCTTACGGGATGCATATCCGTGAAAGTGAGAACAGGACTTTACTATGAATATGAGAAAATCCAGACCCGTCTGCCTGAAATTCCAAAAGGGAGTAATATGAAGTGCAGCACAGAACAGATGAGCAGAAAATGACAAAAAGTCTCAGCAAGTCACACTGGAAACACAGCAGCACCTGCTTCATCTCCCCAACAAACTAACTCATCATGAAGAAGTTGAAGAGAGCAGCCAGGGGCAGTTCAAAGGCCACGCGGGCCCCACAGCAGCATCACTGGTGCTGATGATGGGATTAAATGCGCCTGTATTGATCAGGCACCACGAGTGGGCCCTTAACCCCACATTGAGAACCACTTGAGATGAGGAGGGTAAAGGGAAGGAGGGGAGTGTGTGTGTGTGTGTGTGTGTGTGTGTGTGTGTGTGTGTGTGTGTGTGTGTGTGTGTGTGTGTGTGTGTGTGTGTGTAGGGGGGGATTCTTACCTCCAGACGGTCCAGGCTGGTGAAGCTGGTGATGGCAAATCCATCAATGATGTCCTCCTCCTGCGAGCTGGACTCGCGCCTCCTCCGGTGGGGGGGACGCGGCGCTCGGGCGGCGGCGGCGGGGCGCGGCGCCTTCGGAGAGGCCAGGGAGGCGACGTCCCTCCGCGGACTGTGTCCCTCCCTGTCGGAGCAGGAGGAGTTGGGGTCGTCTCTGCTCCCCGCCTCCCGCAACCTCCGCACCCTCTCGCGCTTGGAGCGACATCTCCGAGCCTGCTTCAGCTTCCCATCCATGGTGTTAAAGGGGGAGAGGAGAAAAAAAAGAAAAAAGCTGAGAGCTCGAACTCCACGGCGCGTGCTCCGCCGCGCGTCTGCGCTAGAACGGCGTGTGCGCAAAGAACAGCGCAAAAACACAACCTGATCGCACTCAATGACCTTGAGTATAAACCTCCCCGATCTCCATTACGATATCAAACCGCTCACGCACGCGACACGCGTTTTTTCACCCCCTCCTCCTCCTCCTCCTCCTGCTCCCGTCACGAATCGGCGCGGTGTCGACGCGGCGTCCGTTAAAGCAGGTGCAGATAGTTGGAAAAAAAGATCCGCGCGTTCCGCTCGCGCCCCAACTTTTGTTGCATCGGTATCAGAGGAGAAAAGCTGGCAGCCTGCCGCAGAGGAATCCTGCTGCTGCTCCTTCTTCTTCTGCTTGTTGTTGTTGTTGTTGTTGTTGTTTTCCGCCACCCCGATCCATGATCCGGTGCTGTCAAATACCGACGATCCGTCCGTCACGGCGTGGGATCGGCGATTATAATCCGGTACGGGTTCACTTTTAGGACATAATCCTTACAAAAGCGCGGTCCAGAACGATCGGATCCGGATCCAACAACAATCCGGTGTGAAATCAAACTCCACAGGGCGACGAAGCGGTCCGATCCAGTTTGGATAACGTCAAGTTTCCTGTAAAATCCACAGCGCGTCCGCGTCCGTGGGCTCCGTCTCTCTCTCTCTCTCTCTCTCTCTCTCTCTCTCTCTCTCTCTCTCTCGCTCTCTCTCTCTCTCTCTCTCCAGGCTGTGATAAATGTCCTTAAAGCGACAGCAATGATTCCGATCTCTCATTCACCTTCATCCGAAATTAAGACGCGCACGCACACACGCAGTCAAGCTTCAGAACGACCAGATGTGACGTATTTCCGCCACCCCTGGCTCCCACTTCACCAAAGGAAGGAAGCTGGTGGAGAAAAAGAAGAGGGCTCCAACCACTTTGTCTCAGCAGGCATCGTTTGTTCTCCTTCACAGGAAACAAAGAAGAAGAAAGACAGATGAACTCATCACACTCATCCATCAGGATTTGTCAGATTTCTCTGATCTGAACCAGATTACAAGAAGTGAGGAGCAGCTTTTAACTGTCACATTCCAGTCAAAATTCAGTTTCGGAGATTGTTTTGCTCTAGTCCCTTAGAAACCTCTGGGAAGTCCAGAGGGTCTTTCGGTTCCTTCTGAATCCATGTGGAAATCAGAACAATTAGCAATGTTCTTTCTAAATGTCATTAACAGCTCACTCTGAGAATTTCTTCATTCAAGGAATCAGGGCAATTTTTTTTTTTTTTTTTTTGATGCAATAGTTGAGATGAGGATTAATCATTTTGAGTACTTTATTTTAAAATAAATATCTCAATTCTCTGATCCCTAAGGGTATTTTCTCACATTTATGATACATTAAGAAGTTCCCCTGCTAATTTCTTTTAGTGGAATGCCCAGTTGTTGCATATCAAAATGTTCAGAACAATCTCAGCTTTCTGAATGTGAGGCATACGAGGTCTGTGATAAAAAAAAAGCGGTCCTTTTTATTTTTTTCAAAACATAAATGGATTTGATTCATATGTTTTTACGTCAGACAAACTTGAACCCTTGTGCGCATGCGGGAGTTTTGTCATGCCTGTCGGTGACGTCATTCGCCTGTGGGCAGGCTTTGAGTGAGGTGTGGACTCCCCCTCCCGTCGGAATCTCTTTGTCTGAGACGTTGCAGGGAGACGGCGCGTGTTGCTTTATCAAATTTTTTCAGGACCGGTGAGGGATATCCGTGTGGACACTATTCGAGAAATTCAGCTGGTTTTCGGTGAAAAGTTTAACGGCTGATGAGAGATTGTGGAGTTTCTTTCACTTTAAGCACAGCCCACAAAGCGGATCGGCACGGCGCGGTCGGAGGTAGCGTCCGTCTGGCTGTTTCGAGCTGAAAACATCCTAATTTAAAGCTCTGTTCACCCAGGACGTCGTCAGAGAACAGAGAAGTTTCAGAAGAGGCCGGCATGAGGAGTTTATGCGGACATTCCACTGTTAAAGGAGATTTTGTAATAAAAGAACATGCGGACAAATTTGCTGAGTTGGGTCCGTGACAACGCCCCAAATCCATTCGCGCCGCCACAGGAAAAACACCTCCGTGTTGAAAACCATTTGTAAAATTCAGGCGGCTTTTGATGGCTTTCAACAAGTGAGTATCTGAGAATTGTTTAACAGCTGGGCATGTTCCAACTTGTCCGTTAAGGTTTCCAACGGAGGTGTTTTTCCTGTGGCGAACCCCCGCGGTCGGGTCCGGCCCGACATGCGAATCTGCCCGCACGTTCTTTCATTACAAAATCTCCTTTAACAGTGGAATGTCTGGATAAACTCCTGATCCTGAATTCTTCTGAAAGTTCTCTGTTATCTCACGACGTCTTGGGTCCACAGAGCCTGAAATTAGGAAGTTTTCAGCTTGAAACAGTGGGACGCCGCCGCCTCGGAGCGCAGATCGCCGTCAGGCGTCGTGGGCCGTCCTTACGGTGACAGTAAAACTCCAAAATCTCTCATCAGCCGTTAAAATTTTCACCGAAAACCAGCTGAATGTATCGAATGGTGTCCACTCAGTTGTGCCTTACAGTTTTTTTTAAAATTTTGATCAAACAAAGCAGCAGTCTCTGAGCCATTCCTAAACAATGAAAAAAAAGATGAGCGGGTGGGCCACTCCTCACTCAAAGACTGCCCACAGGCGAATGACGTAACCGACAGGCGTGAAAAAACTCTCGCATGCCCACGAGGGTTCAAGCATGTCTGATGTAATCACACGTGATTCAAATCCATATAGTTTTTGAAAAAAATAATAAGGTCCATTACTTTTCTCACAGACCTCGTATATTGAGCTTGAACACTGCGTAAAGATATGATCTGTTAATTGATACACTCTATGATGATCACTTGGCTAGGATGCCAGAGAAATTTGTTAGAGCTCAGAGGGTTAAATGTGAATATTTTCTGGTGTGTTTAACTAATTTTTTCCCCTTCCGGAATGGAGATGTACATCACCACATCAAAGTCTGATTCATTACCTCGAATTCTCCCCTCTAAGTCAGCCACAGGCGAAGCATTTATGAAAGAGCACAGATTTAAAAACAGATCTTGAATCGTCACTTGAACATCAAGTTAACCAAATCAGGAGGCAGATACCAAAACATTTCCAAGAAACTATCAGCCATTAACATGAGAATACTAATCCTTCATTAGCATGTCATGTAACCACCCATGGCAGGGATGGAACTCTCCCCACATTAGTGTTGTGGGTCTACCATTGGAGAAACTCCTGTAATGCAGTGGGATCAGATCTTGCTTCAAGCATTGGGACTAGTGGTGTAATGGACCATAGCTAATCTGTGAACTCCCCTCCCCCCCCAGGATTCAGCACGCTTATGAAACACAGATTAATTGCAAAGCTAAAATAATAGTGTGTAAAACAGATTTATTGTCCCAATGATGTGCTTTTTAAGTAAGAACTGAATAAATCTCGATGCAGATTTGCAGTGAAATCAAAGAAAATGTGCTTTCACGTGAACCGAGCCTGCTGAAAGCTGAGAGGCAGACTGGAGCATGCTCAACATTAGAGGTGGGCGATACCGGGAATTTTGGTATTGATCTGATACCAAGTAAATACAGGCCCAGTATCGCTGATACCGATACCGATACTTTTTCATATTTAAACTTCATAGATCCAAAGGATCCAAAGGACCTAGGATAGAATTTCGCCAAACATTGTATGTGACAACAAAATACTTTATTATCACAATCAACATTTTTGTTTAAAAAATATCACTCAACACAACTTAAAACAAAATCTCCTGAGGAAGAGGGCTGACAAACCACAATACAAGGGGGCGATGCTCCATGTTGTGTGACACAGCGCAGCACTGCTTTTACAGACAGAGAGTAGACTTTGATTGCGTGTGGGAGAGAAAAAAAGCTTGAGTGTTGATCTTTTTACACGAGGATCGTTCAATATCAATACCAACGTTGGTATCGATATTATCGATATTAGGATCGATCCACCCACCTCTACTCAACATATGTCAGAGTCCAAACATGGAAAGAATTGCGCCAAAGTTTCAGGAGTTGAGGGCCGAGTATGTGCATTGTGTTTTTTGCTGGGCCATCCTGAGCCAACCGTAGGTACGGTCAAGGTGTCCAAGAGTTCACTGGGCTCCGGGGGCAAAAAAAAAAAAGACTTTTCCCAACTTTTTCCAAATGGTGTGTCTGCTCAGGAGAAGTCAGTGCAGCCACACCGGAGCTGCATATTGTTCTTGGCCCTTCAGTACCTATCGAGAAGGTTTTATTTTCAAATATTTTTTCAACATTGGACACCCTGTCTTCATTTTGGGCCATGAGCAAAAATTCAACATTTTAGGTGTTCCGGGCATGTCCCATTGGGAGGAGGCCCCGGGCCAGACCCAGGACACGCTGGAGGGACTACATCTCTCGGCTGGCTTGGGAACGCCTTGGGGTTCCCTCGGAGGAGCTGGGGGAGGTGTGTGTGGATCGGGAGGTCTGGGCGGCTTTGCTTGAGCTGCTGCCCCCACAACCCGACTCCGGATAAAGCGGAAGAAAATGGATGGATGGATGGATGGCATTGTTTTTTTTTAATAAAGCAAACTCAAACTGCTGTACACCCTCTTTTATTTATTTAATTTTTCTGCTGATCTGATCCATGACTAAGAAAAACCATGATCCAATCTGAACCATGGGTTTTGTGATCTGTTGTGCCCCTAATTGGAATAGTTTGCAGTCATGAGACATGGATGAATGAGTGTAACATGACGCCAGAGATGAAGAGCCCTCTGAAGGTACAGAAGGTGATGTTCAGTCAGCGTGAATTATCGGCTCTCACTTATTATTAGATCTTCACAGCGCACAAAGCAGAATAAAATATTCAGACTGTTGGTGCAGCAGTTCAGTCTGAGGATTTTTCTTTTATGGCTCGAATCTCTAGTGAATCTGGAAAAATGCAAAGTGAAAGTACTTTTATGCAAATGGCGCATGCTTCGGGGTAAATTAAGCCGAGCCCCGGAGGTGACTAAAACTAGAGAATAAACTGAGTGTGAATAAGAAAATATCACAGTCTTCCAGGTGGGGGTCGATGAATAATTTGCTGTCGTAATGTTAATGCGAGCTGCAAATTGTCTACAAAAAACAAACAAAAAACCAAACAGAACAAAAAAGAATCAATAATCATCTGAATAACATCTTTGGACAATCAGGTGCAACATTCTTGTTAATTTAACCCGTGTAAGAGCTGTGAATAACCCTCTGTGTTTGACTGGCTTTTACGAGAACTAATGCAGTAAGTAGATTAGAAAATGGGAACAGGTACGGTGAGAGGGTTGTGGAGGAGAGGGAAGAGATTACTTCTGTTTCTTTTGCGCTACTATTTGCTGTGAGCTTAATCCACAACTACTCTGAACTCCCACATCGCACTCAAACACCAGTCTCTTTGAAACATTTAGCCCCGGCCGCGCTGCCAGCTCTGCGGAGGGGGAGCCTGCCACGCTTTTATGATGTTTAAGCAGCAGAATTGTTTTTCTTTGCCTCTGCCAACCTGATAATGGCTCATTTGATGTCGCTCAGGTCCAAGTGCTTCTTCCTTATGAGAGTGTTATGATTTCTTTATTTTTATTTCTTTATTTTTTTGACTGTGTGGCACTGAAAAGGTGAGGGATCAGAAAAACGTGTTTAGAAATATTTGCAAGAACACACAATATCCTTTTTTTTTTCTTTTTTTTTTTTTTAATACGAGGGCTGTCCGTAAAGTATAGGTCCTTTTTATTTTTTCAAAAACTATATGGATTTCATTCATATGTTTTTACGTCAGACATGCTTGCACCCTCGTGCGCATGCGTGAATTTTTCCACGGGACGCAGCCGACGCGGTGCGGCGGCACAGGAAAAACACCTCCGTGTTGATAACCATTTGTAAAATCCAGGCGGCTTTTGATGGCTTTCAGTGGAGTGAGTATATGAGAAATTGTTTATCAGCTGGAGATGTTCCAACTTGTCCTCAAGGCTTCCAACAGAGGTGTTTTTCCTGTGGCGGAGCGTCGCGGCGGCTGCGAGCCGACGCTGCAATCCGCCTGCACGTCTTTCATTAAAAAAATCTCCTTTAACAGTGGAATATCCGGATAAAATGCTGAAACCGACTTCTTCTGAAACTTCTCTGTTCTCTCACGACGTCCTGGATCAATAAAGCCTGAAATGTGGAGGTTTTAAGCTTGAAACAGGCTGATGACGCCGCCTGAGAGCACTGCACGACGTCTCGCACCGTGAAAAGTCCTTAAAGCGACAGAATCACCTCAAAATCTCTCATCAGCTGTTAAAATTTTCACTGAAGACCAGCTTAATTTTTCTAACCATGTCCACTTCGATGTGTCTCACAGGTTTAGAAAAAATTTTGATCAAACAAAGCGCCAGTCTCTCAGCAACTTCTCAGACAAAGGAATTCCGACGAGGGGCTGGACGACTCCTCCCACAAGGAGTGCTCACAGGCGAATGACGTCACCGACAGGCGTGGAAAAACTCACGCATGCGCACAAGGGTTCAAGCATGTCTGACGTAAAAACATATGAATGAAATCCATATAGTTTTAGAAAAAAATAAAAAGGACCTATACTTTACGGACAGCCCTCGTATTTATTTCATTCATTTAAAAGAAAAACAGAAAAGCAAAAAACAAAAGCACCACAATACCAGAATGAAAAGGAGCAGAAAGAAGAACAAGTCTTATGATTTCTGCCCCTTTTAACAATACAATCTTTCAATATACAGCATCATAGTCAACATTATTTAACTGATTGCATTTCTTTAACTTGTCACATACCACTGACCCATTTCATAATTATGACCATTAATTAATAGATTACATCACTGACAGGTTACATTTAAACTTAAGACACTCCAAACATTATTAACAGTTTACTTTTTTTTTTTTACTTTCTTGCAGCCCACTGACTTCATAGTTTCATAGTTACTTAATACATCTAATTTAATATGTTTTTTAAATAATTTAAGTGACCTTAATTCTTTAATTTCTTTATTAAGATTGTTCCATAATTTGACACCATTTACTGCAATACTCCTTTCCTTTACTTTGGTTCTAAATCTTGGTTTTTTAAAGACTTCTATTCCTTTCAATTTATAACTACTTACTCTTTTTTCAAACATATTTTGAATGTTTGTTGGTAAAGTATTTTTATTAACTTGGTACATCGTTTGTAATATTTTCAAATCAACTAAATCATGAAATTTAAGTACCCTATACTTAATAAACAATGGATTAGATGGATCTCTAAAACCACTGTTACTAATCACTTTTAAAGCTCTTTTCTGCAAAATAAATAAAGGTTGTATATAGGTTGTATATGTTGATCCCCAGATTTCTACACAGTAAGTTAAATATGGGACAATCAATGAATTGTACAATGTTAATAAACCATAACTATTTAATGAATATTTTACTTTATGCAAAACAGCAATGGCTTTCGCTATTTTTCCTTTTATGTAATTTATGTGTGACTTCCATGTAAGATCTTCATCAATCATGACTCCTAAAAATTTCATTTCTTTTACCCTTTGTATATCCATTCCATCTATTTGTAATGACACATTATTTTTTTTTCGCTCTATCATTAAACAATATGAAATTTGTCTTATTAATATTTAGTGACAATCTGTTTATATCAAACCAATGTTTAACTTTTTCCAACTCTGTATTTATCACTTGTGCTACTTCCTGTATATCTGATCCAGAGTAAAACAGCGTTGTATAATCAGCAAATAAAATGCTGCCAAGCACATTGGATACATTCACAAAATCATTGATATACAAAATAAACAGTTTGGGTCCAAGTACCGATCCTTGTGATACTCCATAAATAATGTTACACAATTCTGATTTAGTATTATTTATCTGAACAAACTGTTTTCTATTTTCTAAGTAGCTTTTTACCCACTGATGTGCAACACCTCTTATTCCATATTGTTGTAACTTGTGGAGCAATCTTGAGTGGTCTATAACATCAAAAGCCTTTTTCAGGTCAATAAAAATACTTACAAAATAATCCTTATTATCTATTGTTGTTGATATTTTCTCTATTAGTTCCATAATTGCCATAGCTGTCGAATGTTTTGTTCTGAATCCATACTGAGCATTATTTAAAATATGATGTTTCTCAATAAATTTATCCAATCTTGTTACAAAAACTTTTTCCATAATTTTAGAAAACTGTGGAAGCAATGATACTGGCCTGTAATTAGAAAAATTACGTTTGTCTCCATTTTTATATAATGGGACTACCTTAGCAATTTTCATTTCATCTGGAAAAACCACAGTTGACAGAGACAGATTACAAATATAAGTAAATGGTTCAATAACAATTTCTATTATACTTTTTACAGTCATCATGTCTAAATCTTCATGGTCAGTTGATCTTTTGCTTACACAGTTTTTTACAATATTTCTTATTTCATCTTTTTCCACATTGTCCAGGAAAATACTATTGACCGTATTTACCAATGTACATAATTTATCTTCTATTATTGGTTTATTTCCCACCAGACTTGACCCTACATTTGAAAAATAATCATTAAACCCATTTGCAACTTCTTTTATATCATATATCTCTTTATTTTCCTTAACAAAGTAATTTGGAATAGTTTCTTTCGTTCCATCACTATCAATCACACTTTTTATAATTCCCCATGTTACCCTCATATTATCTTTACTCTTATTTAGTTTTTCACTGTAATAATCTTTTTTTTGTTTCCTAATTATTGTTAATAGTTTATTTTTATATTTTTTGTATTTATGTTCTTTTAAAAAGCACCTGTATAAATAGTTTTTCTTTGCACAAGCATTTTTTATTCCCTTTGTCAGCCATGGTTTATTTACTCTTTTCTTACTAATTTCAATTAATTTACAATTTTTATTGTATGATTTCATCAATATTTTCATAAATGAGTTATATGCTACATTAACATCACTGACATAAACTTCTTCCCAGTTTTGATTTTTAAGGTCATATTTTAATGCCTCTAAGGCTTTTACTGACTTATCTCTTTTAAAGTTTATATCAGTTTTTTTGTTGTACCTATTTTTATATTTAAATATTGAAAAAATTGGTAAATGGTCGCTAATATCTGTCATGAAGATCCCATTCTTGATAATTTCATCTGTTCTGTTTGTAAATATATTATCAATTACCGTTGCACTTTGCGATGTAATTCTGGTTGGTTTTGTTATCAAGGGGAATAACCCCAAACTATACATTGAATTCACAAAATCACTTAATCTTTGGCAGCTGGAGCTTTCTATGTTAATATTAAAGTCCCCACACATAAAAAGTGTTTTGTTTTTAATTTGATGGAATAATTCAATTATTTTATCTGTAAATTTCACAACACAAGAAGCTGGTGCTCTGTATACACAACTGATTAAAATATTCTTAGATGTTTCATGTACAAGTTCCACTGTTACAATTTCTATGACATCATTCATAATTGTCATTTCTTCAACAATTGTACACATCAGATCTGTTTTTGTATACAGAGCAATACCACCGCCTTTTTTATATCTTCTGTTTACAAAATACAGCTCATATCCCTCCATTTGAACTTCATCCATGAGATCATCTTTAAGCCAAGATTCAGTGATTGCAACAATACTAAATCTATTTTTAAACTGATTTAAATAATCTTTTATTTGTGACATTTTACAATACAAGCTTCGACTGTTTATATGTAAGAGTGACAGGGTATCTTCTGCAATTTTTTCACTATTCAGCTGTTCTACTGTATAATACTCACAACCAATCGTTTTTAAGTCAAATATACTTTCATCAATATTAGTGTCTATGTCATATATTTTATCCTCTGTTTCCATGTTTGATCTGATTTTTTGTTGGTCCAATTACCAACAGATGTTATATTTGATTGTCTATTCAGGTCTGTATTTCGTAAGGTCCTCCATGTTTTTGATTTGTATACCGTTTGTTCCTTCTTTCACTCTAATCCACACCCTACAATTCCAGACCCATGTAGCAACAATATGTTTCTGTTTTCTTAGTAGTCTTGCTTCCCTAGCAATATCTGCATTTTTTTTTTGTTAGATGCTCATTTATATAGACACTCGTTCCTTTCAAATTCTTTGCCTGTCTTAATAACTCATTTTTATATTTTCTGCTTGTAAATCGTATAACAATGTTAGATAGTTTATTTTTTCTATCTTTAGTTGGAATAGTATAACAGTCGTCTTGATGGATGACAACACCTTTTTGATATAAAAAGTTTGTAACTTCTTGTTCCAGTGATTGTTTTTCTTCAGGTGGTGCATCCTCCCCACTGGCTACACCAGAATCCACCACCCTTGCATATGTCCGATGCCTTGTTTCTAGTCCAGATATTATAACGTCATCTTTTCTAGTAAATTGTTCAAGTTCATCTACACGTTGCTCAAGTTTCTTAATGATCTTGTCCTTCTCTTTAACCAGATTTTGGAGTTCTTTAATTTCCACCATCAGTTTGTCTAGATTAGACATGTCTTTTGATATATGGTTTAATGAGGTCTTTATCTCCTCTATATCTTCCTCGAGTTTATCTGTTTTCCTGGGTGGTGCCATGCCGACTGTCATGGCTCAGTATGGCCACTATTGATTACAAAAACAATTCTCACCAGTAGCCTCCACCACCACAGGTCCGGTAGCCGCACCCCAACCCTCCCCGTTGCTAACCTCATTCACAGCCACCCCAGCCACGGTCGTAGCCGCCGCCAGCCCCGGATGTAGCTGCTGCTAGCCGCGGATGTAGCCGCTGTTAGCCTTGGATGTAGCTGACGCCTCGGGCCTGGATGTATCGCCGCCACCAATGCCTCGGGCCTGAATGAACCGCCTCCACCGATGCCTCCGCTGCTAGCCTCGGACGTAGCCGCTGTTAGCCTCAGATGTAGCCGACGCCTCGGGCCTGGATGTATCGCCGCCACCGATGCCTCGGCCTGGATGAACCGCCTCCACCGATGCCTCCGCTGCCAGCCACGGATGTAGCCGCTGCTAGCCGCTGTTAGCCTCAGATGTAGCCGACGCCTCGGGCCTGGATGAACCGCCTCCACCGATGCCTCCGCCTGGATGAACCGCCTCCACCGATGTGGTTAAAGCTGTTATCAAAGATGTGTCCGCAATGTTGGAAGAGGACCCAAAGAGAGACAAGCCAGCACACATCACTGTACCTCTCTACTGTGATTGGCTGCCACCACGTGCTTCCATTCATACAGTGGATGTGCAGGATGCATTGGAAGAGCTTTTAAATAATGCATCTCCACAGAAATCAATAGGTTGAGATTTGAGACCTGTAAAGGTGTTTTTTTTAACCAAGTTTTCTTTCACATGTCTGCAGGATAAAATATTAGGTTGCCCTTTATGATGTCACGGGGCAACAATGTTATATTTTCCCTTTCTGATGTCATGAAGCAAAAATCTAAAAGAAAAAAAACAATAACGAAAAAATCTTTTCACATTGTCATTATGGGGTACTGTATGTAGAATTTTGAGGGAAAAATTTTTTTTTGGAATAAGACTGTAACATAACAAAATGTGGAAAACGTGAAGCGCTGTGAATGCTTTCCGGATGCACTGTATGTATGAAGGATAAATTATTAGGCTGCCCTTTTTTGATGTCATGGGAAAAGTATATATTTGATTGCGCTTTAATGATGTCATGGGCCCAGAATGTTATATTTTTTCTATATGATTTCACAAAGTCTGCAGAGTAAAACATTCACTTTTCCTTTGTGATGTTAAGATTGTGGTTAAGATCTGGTGGTTGCAGAAACTGTGCAGAGTGCAACTTTTGTCTGTTGCATCACCAGTTATATGGCTTCATGATGAAGTGGTATGAAGGAGGATTTTCTTATGAAGAACATGTGACGTTTCAGCTGGAGTTTGGCAGATGCCACATGGGAAACCTGAGCCTAGAGTCTGTGTTTTTCTGTTTCTCAATCCTTCTCTATTCCACTTCAACATTAATGGTGGCACAACAGGCAAACATTGCCCCATTCCCAGTTTCCCATCAGAGTGATCTGGGTGTCTTGGTGGCTTCTCTCACTCATCTTCTGCCAGGATGGTCCCTCAATTATTGAAACCTGCCTACTTAATGACTGATGTAAATGAAGTCCATGCTCATTCATTGACTTGGAAATATTAACGTATCCATACCCTGACTTGGCTCAAGGAAACTGGCTGTAAAGCCGATGATTTAATCCTGAGATTTAGAATAAATTCTCCTTGTCCCACCTTTTTTTGAATGTGTTACAGGCCTTAAATGCAGGAATGCATGTATAATTAATGAATAAAATTAAAATCATGAAATAACTTGGGTTCATACTGTCTGCAATAAAATATAAGACAAAGTAAATTTAAGGATCATTGCATGATTTATTTATTTACTTTGTATTTTGCATATCACCCCAGCTTTGTCTGATTTGGGGTTGTAGAACCAATGGGGACTGTGAAGATCTCTTGTTTGAAAAGCCAGTGGGAACATCGGGCTCCATAGCGATTGACTAACCGACGCTGTCAGTGCAGTTCCTCAATACACATGAACTAAACTGGATCACATTAACTGGTCGTAAATCTCTCCGTGGCTCTGCCTGCACCAACTTCCTCCTGCTGCACACAGACTGAGTGAGCGTGCATGAGAGAGAACACATATTTTTTTGTGGTCAGACAGCATGTTTTTGAAAATGCAGAAAGAGGTCAAAAGAAAGCCTGTAGTTATACTTTTGTTTGGGTAGGCGGTCAGCAGAGACATTTCAGATTCCCGTTAGCTGAAGTTTGCGGCAGCGATATCTGATCTTTGGGCAAAACACTAGTTTACAATTCCACAAATTTTTACTTTGGAAAAATTTTCAAGGTCAAACTCCTGTTAGAAGTGGCTTTTCATAACCTAAAATATAATACAAAATATACTGTAGATCAAAAGAGCTTTTCAATGTTAAAATCAAATATCCGCTAAATCCACAATATGGATCAAATGCAGGTCAGACTTAGTCTATTCATTGAGAGTGCCAGTTTGCACCTCACTGTCACAAATGAGAGTGATTGAAACACTTTTGATTGAGATATAATGTCAAATATACATTCTATGGGGTTTTCAAAGTTAAATATAAATGGCCACGAAATCTGGAATCTGGATCAGATCCGGATCAAACTTTGTTAAGTGATAGCGAGTGCCAGTCTGCACCTCACCTTCAAATATGAGAGCGATTGGGTCATGTTTGATTAAGATATAATGCAAAATATACATTCCATGGGGTTTTCAAAATTAAATTTAAATGGATACAAAATCTGCAATCTGGATCAGATCCGGATCAAACTTTGTCAAGTGATAGTGAGTGCCAGTCTGCACCTCACCTTCAAATATGAGAGCGATTGGGTCATGTTTGATTAAGACATAATGCAAAGTATACATTACATGGGGTTTTCAATGTTAAATTTAAATGGCCATAAAATCTGTAATCTGGATCAGATCCGGATCAAACTTTGTCAAGTGATAGTGAGTGCCAGTCTGCACTTCACCTTCAAATATGAGAGTGAGTGGGTCATGTTTGATTAAGATATAATGCAAAATATACATTCCATGAGGTTTTCATAGTTAAATTTAAATGGCCACAAAATCTGTAATCTGGATCAGATCCGGATCAAACTTTGTCAAGTGATAGTGAGTGCCAGTCTGCACTTCACTTTCAAATATGAGAGTGATTGGGTCATGTTTGATTGAGATATAATGTCAAAAATACATTACATGGGGTTTTCAAAGTTAAATTTATATGGCCAAAAAATCTGTAATCTGGATCAGATCCGGATCAACCTTTGTCAGGTGATAGTGAGTACCAGCCTGCACCTCACCTTCAAATATGAGAGTGATTGGGTCATGTTTGATTAAGATATAATGCAAAATATACATTCCATGGGGTGTTGTGTGGGCCGCTGAAGAGGAGGTACTGCTGGCCCACCACCACCAGATGGCGCCCTGCTTGGAGTGCGGGCTTCAAGCACGAGAGGGCGCCGGAGCCACTGGGAGTGACAGCTGTCACTCATCCTCAGCACCAGCTGTCACTCATTCATCTCATCACCATCACCATAAAGGCCGGACTGCAACTCCACCTCCTCGCCGAGAAATCAATCAATAAATCAATCAATTTTTTTTATATAGCGCCAAATCACAACAAACAGTTGCCCCAAGGCGCTTTATATTGTAAGGCAAGGCCATACAATAATTATGTAAAACCCCAACGGTCAAAACGACCCCCTGTGAGCAAGCACTTGGCTACAGTGGGAAGGAAAAACTCCCTTTTAACAGGAAGAAACCTCCAGCAGAACCAGGCTCAGGGAGGGGCAGTCTTCTGCTGGGACTGGTTGGGGCTGAGGGAGAGAACCAGGAAAAAAGACATGCTGTGGAGGGGAGCAGAGATCGATCACTAATGATTAAATGCAGAGTGGTGCATACAGAGCAAAAAGAGAAAGAAACAGTGCATCATGGGAACCCCCCAGCAGTCTACGTCTATAGCAGCATAACTAAGGGATGGTTCAGGGTCACCTGATCCAGCCCTAACTATAAGCTTTAGCAAAAAGGAAAGTTTTAAGCCTAATCTTAAAAGTAGAGAGGGTGTCTGTCTCCCTGATCTGAATTGGGAGCTGGTTCCACAGGAGAGGAGCCTGAAAGCTGAAGGCTCTGCCTCCCATTCTACTCTTACAAATCCTAGGAACTACAAGTAAGCCTGCAGTCTGAGAGCGAAGCGCTCTATTGAGGTGATATGGTACTACGAGGTCCCTAAGATAAGATGGGACCTGATTATTCAAAACCTTATAAGTAAGAAGAAGAATTTTAAATTCTATTCTAGAATTAACAGGAAGCCAATGAAGAGAGGCCAATATGGGTGAGATATGCTCTCTCCTTCTAGTCCCCGTCAGCTACCATAAGAGGTCATTTCTCTGCAGTATTCAACGCTGACAGTTGAACTCTTGGTCAATAGTCTGAACTCTTTTTGCAGCCGCTTTCCTGTGGTTTGCCTTATCTGAGGGATTGGCGTTAGGTGTGACCAGCGAAGGCTTCGCTTCACACTCCAACCAGATAAGTGGTTAGACAGGAGCTGCACAAGTGTGTGATTGGAGGTGGAGGTGCTTCCTCCCAAAAGAACACAGACTGTGGGATTACTGAGTGTGCGAACTCACACTCATCAACTGTGTTTCTGTTCTCTGCCAGCAGTACCAGGTCTGACAGCTGGAGACGGTGGCCACCTGGGGATCCAGGACTTGGCGGCTCCGGTGTTCTTCAGTTCCGTTGGCGGTGAGGGCCGTGTGGGATCCGGCTCGGTTCTGGACGGACGTCTCCTATCCTCAAGCCTGCCCACACATCACTCAACATATAATTGTCTGTATTCCATTGTGCACTTCACAACATTAAATTGTTACTGTTTGGCTTATCCATTGCCCGTTCATTTAACGCCCCCTGTTGTGGGTCCGTGTTCCTACACTTTCACAACATGGGGTTTTCAAAGTTAAATTTAAATGGCCACAAAATCTCTAATCTGGATCAGATCCAGATCAAACTTTGCCAGTCAATAATGGATACCATCCTACATAACACTCTCAAATATGAAGGAAATTTAATGTTTTTTGACAGAGATATGAATTTTTGGAACTTTGTTCAATGTTAAAGATAGGGATTTTTCCTGACTTTGCTTAATCTATGACATTAAAAATAGAATCAGTTCTTGCCTATTGGGATATGAATCTACAGTAAAAAAAATTCATAATGATATATGAAAAATTGTGTGCTCCAGGCTGTTCACAGACAGACAGACAAACAAACAAACAGGGGCGATAACATAAACCTCTTCCAACTTCGTTGGTGGAGGTAATTAAATGAGAAGCAGAATATTACACATTGAACTCATCACAGTCTGTCAGCAGTTACACGCAGCTGTTTTGAACATGCACTTGTTGGATTGTAAATGAGACGTCTCAATTTGCTGCTGTCACTGAGAAATTACTTTGAGGGGAAACACAAGTCAGTGGCTTTCTGCCGTCTAGGGCGTTCCGCTGCGTCTATGAAGAATCATGGAGTAATCTACGAGTTTGGTGGCAGTTTACAGGCAGACTCGGTGAGAAAGCTGCCTGGGGGTCTCGGGCAGCAAGCTCTCTCCTGGGAAAGCGTGACCAGCTATAAGCCTCGCCTACAAACCGCTGCATGAAAAATTAACCTGCTCACTCATGGAGCTCACACATCCTTCCTGCCTGAGAGCCTCCTGATACCATCCTTCATATTTTGCCCTGTTATCGCCCCCTCACTGTCTGTCTTTGTTTCTCTTTGTCGGTTCCTCCCTCGTATCTTGTGTTCTCTTGCTATATTTTATCACACTCTTATTAAGATCTGACACAGACAACATGCTGCACATATTTGCTTAAAAGGCAACAGCTGGTTGTTTCTTGTTGAACACAGATGACTGTTCGCTCGTAGGCTGATTATGATGGAAGATTAGTCAAACTTAACATTCTCTTTATTAACGTTCAGGTTACAATCTCCCCTGCAGGCATGGGTTTGAATCCCATTTCGATTACTTGTAGAGCAGGTGGCTTGGTGGGATAAGGAGTCAGTCTACCTGAGTTTGAGTCTCATTCATGCAACTTGTCTGTGTCCTTGAATAAGACGCTTCATTGCAACATTCTAGTCCACCCAGCTGTAAATGGGAACTGGTCTTGGAACCCGTGTAGGACTGACATCCCATCAAAGGGAAGGTGCAGACTCTCATCGATTTTTGGTCTGCATTGTTGGGTTGGCTCAAGTGGGAGAGTTTGGAGACAAAGTCAGAGAGGAGAGATTGAGATGGTTTGGACATGTGCAGAGGAGGGACCCAGGGTATATAGGGAGAAGGATGCTGAGGATGGAGCCACCAGGCAGGAGGAAAAGAAGGAGGCCAAAGACGTGCAGGTGGTTGGTGTGACAGAGGATGATACAGAGGACAGGGTGAGATGGAAGCGATTGATCTGCTGTGATGACCCCTAATGGGAGAAGCCGAAAGACGAATGAAGACTCTCATCCACCTTATGATGTGGAATCAGAGGAAAAAAACAACATCACCAAGGCCTTTATGGGACTGACTTCTTTTGATAACCAGTGACCTAAAGCAATGACTGAATGTCTTTGGTACTTGGATCATTGGGTACTGCTGGAATGACTTTTATGTCAAACAAACGGTTACATGGGGAAACTCAAATGAAGATTATCACTGGCATGGTGAGGTAACACCAGTTGCAACATTTTAGCCATGTAGAACGTTTCTGTGGGCATAATGCAGCACGTAGGTACCTCAGTGTTGAGGTCCCCAGCTGCTGGAGAAGCCCAAGAATACGCCCACATTCTACCTGGCTGTGGCAGATAGATGGTTATTTTCAAGAGGTGGGCATGGACTAGTTGTCTGCCTGGGTGGTTGTTGCCAGGACCCAAGGTGGTTCCATAGTGTAGTCGATGCAGTTCCACAGCACCAGTTTATGCTTCCAGACCTGATCTGACCTTTTATGTTTTCCCCCACAGGTATGCCTGTATTTGTTGTTTCACAATGGTCTTCAGAGTTGGTGGTAGTGAGTATTCATCAAAATGGAAATAAATAAATAAAATAAAGTAGCGCACTGTCCATGGGGATCCATGGGGTGTACTGTTTATAAAATAGGTAGGTTCATCTTTCAGCAGGACAATGACCATAAGCACACAGCCAAGAAATCAAAGGAGTGGCTTCAGGACAACTCTGTGAATGTCCTTGAATGGCCCAGCCAGAACCCAGACATGAGTCTGATTGAAGATCTCTGGAGAAGTCTGAAAATGCACCGACGCTCCCCATCCAACCTGATAGAGCATAGGTGTTACGCTAATTCCAAAGAGAGCCAAAAGGGTGAAGGTTTTCTTTCTTTCCACCATGTGATTTCACTGATGAACATCACTTTGAGCAGATGGAAGGAGTTTATCAATGTAATCACCTGGTAGAGTTGGTGTTTATAAAGAAACCCTGAACCCTCTTGAATCTTTCTGGAATCAGTTTGACATCTATGTGATGGATCTTGAGAGGTGCTGTAAAGAGGAATGGGCAAACCTGCATAAAAGATGCATCAAGCTTGTGACGTCATATTCAAGAAGACTTGACACTGTAATTGCTGCCAAAGGTGCATCAACAAAGTATTATGCAAAAGGTGTGAATACTTATATCTACATGTGATTTTTGTTTGTTTGTTTTTTAATAAATTTGAAAAATTCAAAAAACTTTTTTCATGTTGTCATTATGGGGTGTTGTGAGTAGAATTTTGAAGGAAAAAAAATGAATTTACTCCATTTTGGAATAAGGCTGTAACATAAGAAAATGTGAAAAAAGTGAAAGCGCTGTGAATAGTTTCCGGATGCATCGTATGTAGTAACCTGGACTTACTGTTCTCTGAGGAGAAGCCTGCTTCTGATCCTCTTCTGCAACATCCATCCATCCATGAAACCCACAAAAAGCATGTGGCACTTTAAACAATAGACATTTTTGAGGTGTTAACAGAGATATGTTAGCTTTTTAGAAAACTTTTAGTCATGGAATTGTATGTACTCAGGTGTATTCAGCAATATTGATTTACAGTTGTTCATAGGCAGATATAAAATAGTACGTAACATGTGCTTTGCCTACTATTTAAAAAAAAAATCTGGTTCAATTTCCTCAATTTTGAAATCCAGATGGAAATTGGAGCTGTCCTAATGCTGCTGGAATTTCCAGTGAGAGAGTTGAGAACTTTCTGCATACAGAACACAGAGTGTCAAATGTTACTGCTCAGTTGGTGGTGTGTTGTCTGATCCCTGATCAAAGTGCACCAGGGTCGCCATGTCAAGGGACAAGTTGGTGTCTTTTAAGTCAGAGGCAGTGAATTTCACGGAAATTCTTCCAAACCCAGGCTAAGTGCTGTGCATACAGTGGAAACATGTTCTCAGCCAGTACGAGG
This sequence comes from Thalassophryne amazonica, assembly GCF_902500255.1. NCBI lineage: Eukaryota > Metazoa > Chordata > Actinopteri > Batrachoidiformes > Batrachoididae > Thalassophryne > Thalassophryne amazonica. Next base: position 109,398,944 of record NC_047107.1, on the reverse strand, counting down.
TCTATTAGAAAAGTATCCGACCTTATTATTTTTTTCAAAAACCATATGGATTTGAATCACGTGTGATTACATCAGACATGCTTGAACCCTTGTGGGCATGCGAGAGTTTTTTCACGCCTGTCGGTTACGTCATTCGCCTGTGGGCAGTCTTTGAGTGAGGAGTCGTCCACCCGCTCGTCGATTTTTTTCATTGTTTAGGAATGGCTCAGAGACTGTTGCTTTGTTTGATAAAAATTTTTTCAAAACTGTAAGGCACAACTGAGTGGACACCATTCAATAAATTCAGCTGGTTTTCCGTAAAAATTTTAACGGCTGATGAGAGATTTTGGTCTGGTAGTGTCGCTTTAAGGACGGTCCACGGCGCCTGACGGCGATCTGCGCTTCGAGGCGGCAGCGTCTCGCCGTTTCAAGTTGAAAACTTTCACATTTCAGGCTCTGTTGATGCAGTAAGTCGTCAGAGAACAGAGAACTTTCAGAAGAAGCCGGCATGAGGAGTTTATTCGGACATTCCATTGTTAACAGTAATTTTGTAATGAAAGAACGTGCGGGCAGAGTCGCATGTCGGGCTGGACCCGACCGCAGGGGGTCGCGGCAGGAAAAACACCTCCGTTGGAAATCTTAACGGGCAAGTTGGAACATGCCCAAGCTGTTAAACAATTTCTCAGTTACTCACTTGTTGAAAGCCATTAAAAGCCGCCTGAATTCTACAAATGGTTTTCAACACGGAGGTGTTTTTCCTGTCGCGGCGCACACAGATTTGCCGAGTCGTCACGGAAACGACTCGGCGAATTTGCACGTACGTCTTTCATTAAAAAAATGTCCTTAAACAGTGGAATGTCCACATAAAGTCCTCATGCCGGCCTCTTCTGAATCTTCTCTGTTCTCTCACGATGTCCTGGGTGAATTAAGCCTTAAATTAGGATGTTTTCAGCTTGAAACAGGCCGACGACAGCGCCTGGAAGCGCTGCAGGACGTCCCGCTCCGTGGGAAGTCCTTACACCGACAGAAACACCCCATAATCTCTCATCAGCCGTTAAACTTTTCACAGAAAACCAGCTTAATTTCTCGAATATCAATCAATCAATCAACTTTTTTCTTATATAGCGCCAAATCACAACAAACAGTTGCCCCAAGGCGCTCCATATTGTAAGGCAAGGCCATACAATAATTATGAAAAACCCCAACGGTCAAAACGACCCCCTATGAGCAAGCACTTGGCAACAGTGGGAAGGAAAAACTCCCTTTTAACAGGAAGAAACCTCCAGCAGAACCAGGCTCAGGGAGGGGCAGTCTTCTGCTGAGACTGGTTGGGGCTGAGGGAAAAAACCAGGAAAAAGACATGCCGTGAAGGGGGGCAGAGATCGATCACTAATGATTAAATACAGAGTGATGCATACGGAGCAAAAAAGAGAAAGAAACAGTGCATCATGGGAACCCCCCCACAATCTACGTCTAAAGCAGCATAACCAAGGGATGGTCCAGGGTCACCCGATCCAGCCCTAACTATAAGCCTTAGCGAAAAGGAAAGTTTTAAGCCTAATCTTAAAAGTAGAGAGGGTATCTGTCTCCCTGATCTGAATTGGGAGCTGGTTCCACAGGAGAGGAGCCTGAAAGCTGAAGGCTCTGCCTCCCATTCTACTCTTACAAACCCTAGGAACTACAAGTAAGCCTGCAGTCTGAGAGCGAAGCGCTCAATTCCTCACAGGTCCAGAAAAAATTTTGATAAAGCAACGCACGCCGTCTCGAGCAGCGTGTGAAACAAAGTAATTCAGCCGAGAGGGCGGGACCACATCTCACTCAAGGCCTGCCCACAGGGAAATTACGTCACCGACACGCGTGAAAAAACTCACGCATGCGCACGAGGGTTCAAGCATGATTGGTGTAATCGCATGTCATTCAAATCCATATAGTTAAAAAAAAAAAAAAGGGTCGGTTTATTATCTAAGAGACCTCGTACATTGAAAACCAAAGTTGTTTTATCTGCGGAGAAGGTGGTGGCCTCAGTTTTCTGGGATGTAAAGGCCTTTCTGTTGATGGTTGACCTCCCATATAGTCAAAGAGGAAATGACGATTTGCTGAGGCAGCTATATGAGGCTATCAAGAGCAAATGCTTAGAAAAGCTCATGAAGGGAAGGACTTCCTGTAGGGCTTTTAGAGAGTAAACGTGTATTTGTCTCTTTCCGCTGCACTGCTCAATCTTTTGCCTTGTAGTGAAGCGCCTTGGGGCAACTGTTTGTTGTGATTTGGCGCTATATAAAAAAATTGATTGATTGATTGATTGTAGTGCAGCAGATAACTGAAACAATCTTTCAAATGGTGATACAAACACCAAATTTGGCACACATATTCTTTAAACATTACTCTTTTGAGAAAGCAGACTGTCCACTTGATTGTTCAATAGGCGGCCAAGTAGGGGTCAATGAAGTATTACACAGGGGTCAAGATTTACAAATGCTCCAATCATATTGAAAAGTATACCACATTATTCATCTGATCATACAGATACCAAAAAGGTATAGTTTGGACTATCTTTGATTGAATGTTATGAAGTTATGGGGTAAAAACAGCATAAATGTTACCAATGGTCAATCTCAGTTTGTACAGGGGGTCAAAGTTAAAGTTGCTCCAATTTTGGTACAAAGTGATGCAAATTATTGGTTGAGTGAATAGGGTTTTAAAAAGGAATAGTTTGCACCATGTGTCGTACTTAGTTATCATAGAATCCAATGGACGTTGACATTGTTTGACCTTTACTTTGGACAGTAAACATTCAACACGGTCAAATCTATTTAATTTATTAATCCTATTAGCTCAACCAATAATAAACTATACCTTTTTGGAATCTTTATGGTTGGATGAATAATGTGATATAGTTTTCAATATGACTGAAGCATCTTTTAATTTTGATCCCTGTGTAATTCTTCATTGACCCCTACCTGGCTGCCTATTGAAAGTGGATAATCTGCTTTTTCAAAACAGTAATGTCTCAGGACTATTTGTGTTGAATTTGGTGCTTGTATCACCATTTGAAAGATTCCCCTGTAAATATTCTCTAATCTTCTGCACTATTGCAAACCTTGCACTTTTTGTTTGGAATCCCGGTTTTATTTTTTGTATTTACTGCCTTTTTGACCACCTGCAAAATGTCGAAGTCTCAAAGTAAGCCTCTTCTGGGAAACTCAAATATGGCCTCGATCCACAAGTGCATTATGATTAGTCTATGAACTCTTCAGTCGAGCCTTCTCAGCAGAGATAACGGATGTGTAATATAAGCATGCCATCAAATGCTACTGAATCATTTTGGTATATTTTGTCAGTGAAAGTCAAAATGAAGTCATCAGCTCCAGTCAGTGAGGTAACAACTAGGGATTAGTCACGAAAACAGACAGCAAAGGCAGTGAAGTGTCAATAATTTAAGAGAGCAGGTTGTAAATCTAAATGCCTTTGGATATTTCATACCACTGGGGAGCAAAGTTTAATCAAACAGAAAGACTGGCCCCAGAGCTGTGCGGGTGAGAGCTCTGAATTTATTGGCAGCCCTTGAACGTCCAGCAAGGCTTTTTATTACAGGCATCATTCAGGGTGAAATTAGCAATGTGACCTGCTATTTTAGTGAAATAAATTGAGTTTGAGATTGATGTGGATAAATGTCACATTAAATGTCACTGTAAAACACTGGTTCTTAGAATTACTGTAAGCCGTGAGGGAATATGTTCTTGCTCCGTCTTTTTTCTCTGTCGTGTTTCTCCCTCAGATGATTCTTCCGTTGGGAATTCCCTCATGTTTTCTGTTGCTTTGGTTCCAGGTGTCGCTCAACATTTCTGAGCGAAACGTCGTAATAGTCTGTATTGATCCTTGGTGTCTGGCGCTTTCTTTGATGCTGGATTAACAATGCTCCCCCACCCCTGCAAATCGCATCGACAGATGTTGTGACAGCAGAGCCTCATAAAACAGCCCGAAGGCGGTCAATATCCGTGCTTTGATTTCCGACGGCAGGAAGATAAACTCACTTGTCGTGATGTCCAACGCGATGACTGCTGGATTCATAATAACACAGAGTGAAAAAGCTCGAGTGGGCGTTCAGAGACAACACGTTAGCTGCGATTTGGAAAATATTCTGCTAATCGGGCCTCATGGTCAGGAGCGGTCCAAACACTTTCCTGTTCTGTGTAATGTTGCTTAATAAAAAAATCTTATCTGCCCAAAGGTCAATGTAGTAGCCTATGTTAAAGCATTATAAAGTGGGCTTATTGTTCAGGAGTTGCATGAAGAGGCACATGACTGATTGTAGCATGACCCCTGGAGGGACCAAAAAAAAAAAAAAAGAGGCTAAAATGACTGATTGAGGGATTAACATTAGAATGTTATCTGCATAGAGGCAACATACAAACAGATGCACACACACACACACACACACACACACACACACACACACGACACACCACACACACACACACACACACACACAACACACACACACACACACACACACACACACACACACACACACAGGTCACTTTATTAGGTACACCATGCTAGTACCAGTGTCCCAGTTTATGTTCCCCCCAGGAGGAAGTTGTCCTAGGATATCCTACCAGCCATCCTGGATATCCCCACCGCAAAGCAAGTCTGCTGCAGTATTATCACCCATTTCATCCTATCCAGATTTATATATAGCTGGCAGAGTGGAAAACAACATTGATGCTATATGTCTCGATGTGGTCTTGCTCTGGACTGATTGTAGGCCATATGATTTAAAAAAAAAAAATTCCCATTTTGAACACATATCTACTTGTGGATGCACAAAGGTTGGCTGTAGAACCAAGATCCTCCATTCTGAACCGACTGACCCCTTTTTTGGTGTAAAGTCTCTCAATTCACATCTGTAATTCTTCCCAGGTCATGTATTATTTGCCCTTCTATTCTGACAAAATGGAAAACAACATTAATACTACAACCGCTGGCAAAAATTATGGAATCACCGGCCCTCGGAGGATGTTCATTCAGTTTGTTTAATTTGAGAAAAAAGCAGATCACAGACATGACACAAAACTAAAGTCAATTCAAATGGCACTTTCTGGCTTTAAGAAACGCTATAAAGAAATCAGGAAAAAAAAATTGTGGCAGTCCGTAACCGTTACTTTTTTTAGACCAAGCAAAGGGAAAAAATATGGAATCACTCATTCTGAGGAAAAAAATATGGAATCATGAAAAACAAAAGAACGCTCCAACACATCACTAGTATTTTGTTGCACCACCTCTGGCTTTTATAACAGCTTGCAGTCTCTGAGGCATGGACTTAATGAGTGACAAACAGTACTCTTCATCAATCTGGCTCCAACTTTCTCGATTGCTGTTGCCAGGATCAGCTTTGCAGGTTGGAGCCTTGTCATGGACCATTTTCTTCACTGTCCACCAAAGATTTTCAATTGGATTAAGATCCGGACTATTTGCAGGCCATGACATTGACACTATGTGTCTTTTTGCAAGGAATGTTTTCACAGTTTTTGCTCTATGGCAAGATGCATTATCATCTTTAAAAATGATTTCATCATCCCCAAACATCCTTTCAATTGATGGGATAAGAAAAAGTGTCCAAAATATCAATGTAAACTTGTGCATTTATTGATGATGTAATGACAGCCATCTCCCCAGTGCCTTTACCTGACATGCAGGCCCCATATCATCAATGACTGTGGAAATTTACATGTTCTCTTCAGGCAGTCATCTTTATAAATCTCATTGGAACGGCACCAACAAAAGTTCCAGCATCATCACCTTGCCCAATGCAGATTCAAGATTCATCACTCAATATGACTTTCATCCAGTCATCCACAGTCCACGATTGCTTTTCCTTAGCCCATTGTAACCTTGTTTTTTTCTGTTTAGGTGTTAATGATGGCTTTCGTTTAGCTTTTCTGTATGTAAATCCCATTTCCTTTAGGCGGTTTCTTACAGTTCGGTCACAGACTTTGACTCCAGTTTCCTCCCATTCATTCCTCATTTGTTTTGTTGTGCATTTTGGATTTTTGAGACATATTGCTTTAAGTTTTCTGTCTTGACGCTTTGATGTCTTCCTTGGTCTACCAGTATGTTTGCCTTTAACAACCTTCCCATGTTGTTTGTATTTGGTCCAGAGTTTAGACACAGCTGACTGTGAACAACCAACATCTTTTGCAACATTGCGTGATGATTTACCCTCTTTTAAGAGTTTGATAATCCTCTCCTTTGTTTCAACTGACATCTCTCGTGTTGGACCCATGATTCATGTCAGTCCACTTGGTGCAACAGCTCTCCAAGGTGTGTTCACTCCTTTTTAGATGCAGACTAACGAGCAGATCTGATTTGATGCAGGTGTTAGTTTTGGGGATGAAAATTTAAAGGGTGATTCCATAATTTATTCCTCAGAATTGAGTGAGTCCCCTATTTTTTTTCCCTCTGCTTGGTCTAAAAAAGTAACTGTTACTGACTGCCACAAATTTTTTTTCTTGATTTCTTATAGTGTTCTTAAAGCCAGAAAGTTGCCATTTGAAAGACTGTAGTTTTGTGTCATGTCTGTGATCGGTTTTTTTCTACAAAATTAAACAACTGAATGAACATCCTCCGAGGCCGGTGAATACCCATAATTATTGCCAGGGGTTGTATAGCAGCCATGCCATAACTGGTACTCATGGTGCTTGTGTATGTGCAGCAGAAAAAACAAGGAAGCACTTCAATAAGAGGAAAGCATGACAGATTGTAGGAAAAGCGTTTCCCTCTGCTGTGCATCATGTTGTGTGGGCCGCTGAAGAGGAGGTACTGCTGGCCCACACCACCAGAGGGCGTCAACTGCTGTTGAACGGCCAATGGAAGAACAGCGGCACAGACGTCCACAGGAGGATGATCGGAGAGTTGCAGCGAAATCACTCACCGCTTTCACGGCTCAGTTGGATTTAATGACCGAGCAGAACGTCCTCCTTAACCGCAGGGTGGAGGCTCTCGCCACGCAGGTGGAAGCGCGCCCTCAGGGCGCCTGCTGCGGCTCTCCCTCCTGTCGACCCTGTGCATAAACATTGACGTTCCACAGGTCATTCAACGACCCCTCCCACCTTCCCCGGAAGCATACATAAGCCCTCCAGAGCCGTACGGGGGTTGTGTGGAGACGTGTGCGGGACTTTCTTATGCAGTGTTCGCGTCGTCTTCGCACAACGTCCCGTCATGTACGCGACTGATGCCAGCAAAAATAGCTTATTGATAAATCTGCTTCGCGGTGAGGCACGCGCTTGGGCTACAGCGCTCTGGGAGCAAAATTCACGGCTCCTTCAGACATATGATGGGTTTGTGAGGGAGTTCAGAACAGTGTTCGATCACCCCAAATAGAAGAGAGACCGCTTCAGCCGTGGCTGCTGTCAATGAGACAGGGGGCGCCGGAGCGCCGTAGCGCAGCTGCTTATGCGGCTGCGAGGTCCGGCTGGAATAGCACGCCCCTCCGCGCCGCCTTCGTAAACGGACTGTCGTTGGCCTAAAGGAGCACCTGGTGGCTAAGGACGAACCGCGGGACTTAGATGGGCTTATTGATCTGGTTATACGATTAGACAATCGGTTAGAAGAACGCCGTCGGGAACGAGACGAAGGGCGTGGCCGGGCACGCGCCGTCCCTCTCCCTTCCAGCTCCGACCGGCTCCGCCCTCCCCCACGCTTCCACGGCCCCTACGCTCCGTGTGGTTACAGCTCCCCCTGTTGATGAAGCTATGGACACGAGCAGGGCCACATTTAGACCCCCGGATAGACAGAGGAGGCTGGTCCGCGGAGCGTGCTTTGTTTGTGGCTCGATAGAGCATCAGGTGAGGGACTGCCCCGAGCGGTTAAACACCAACGCCCGCCCCTAGAAACTGGGTTAGGGGTGGGCCAAGACATTCACGTGGGACACACCCATATTGCCACACGACTCCCGGTTACAATCCTTTATGAGGATTTAACCCTTCAGGCCCCAGCACTGGTGGACACGGGCTCTGAAGGGAATTTGCTAGACAGCAAATGGGCTAGGGAGGCAGGGCTCCCTCTGGTGGCACTTATTTCACCTGTGCAAGTACGGGCACTAGATGGCTCCCTACTCCCTTTGATCACACATAAGACACCACCAGTAACTCTGGTGGTGTCAGGAAACCACCGGGAGGAGATCGAGTTTTTTGTGACTCCTGCCACCTCCCGCGTGATTCTCGGGTTCCCCTGGATGTTAAAACACAATCCCCGGATCGATTGGCCGTCCGGGGTAGTGGTTCAGTGGAGCGAGACCTGCCATCGGGTATGTTTAGGTTCCTCGGTTCCTCCCAGTTCCCAGGCTAAGGAGGAGGTCAGAGTCCCGCCCAATCTCGGGACAGTGCCGGTGGAGTACCATGACCTTGTGGACGTGTTCAGCAAGGATCTGGCGCTCACCCTTCCCCCGCACCGCCCGTACGATTGTGCCATTGATTTGGTTCCAGGCGTTGAGTTTCCGTCCAGCAGGCTGTACAACCTCTCACGACCTGAGCGCGAATCAATAGAGACCTACATCCGGGACTCATTAGCTGCCGGGTTGATCCGGAATTCCACCTCCCCGATGGGTGCAGGTTTCTTTTTTGTGGGGAAAAGGATAGCGGACTACGTCCATTGCATTGATTACAGGGGGCTGAACGAAATCACGGTTCGTAACCGATACCCATTGCCCTTGTTGGATTCAGTGTTCACGCCCCTGCATGGAGCCCAAATATTCACCAAGCTAGATCTTAGAAATGCGTATCACCTGGTTCGGATCCGGAAGGGAGACGAGTGGAAGACGGCATTTAACACCCCCCTAGGTCACTTTGAGTACCTGGTCATGCCGTTCGTCTTACAAACGCCCCCCGCGACATTCCAAGCATTAGTTAATGATTGTCTTGCGGGATTTCCTGCACCGATTTCGTCTTCGTATATCTGGACGATATACTCATCTTTTCTCCGGATCCTGAGACCCATGTCCGGCATGTACGTCAGGTCTGCAGCGGTTGTTGGCGAACCGGCTGTTTTGTGAGGGCGAGAAGTGCGAGTTTCACCGCACTTCTTTGTCCTTCCTGGGGTTTATCATCTCCCTAACTCCGTCGCTCCTGATCCGGCCAAGGTCGCGGCGGTGAGAGACTGCCCCCAACCAACAGCGTAGGAAGCTGCAACAGTTCCTCGGCTTTGCTATTCTACCGGAGGTTCATTAAGGCTACAGTCAGGTAGTTAGCCCCCTGACAGCCCCTGACCTCACCAAAAGTCCCCTTCACCTGGTCGGATCGTTGCGATGCCGCGTTCAGTAGTTGAAATGATGCTTTCTTGTCTGCACCCGTTCTGGTGCAGCCTGATCCTAGTCGCCAGTTAGTGGTTGAAGTGGACGCCTCGGAACTCAGGGATAGGATCTGTGCTTTCCCAGAGCGTGAGGACCGATAAGGTCCTTCACCCGTGTGCCTATTTTTCCCGCAGGTTGACCCCGGCCGAACGGAAACTATGACGTCGGCAATCGAGAACTCCTTGCGGTGAAAGAGGCTCTAGAAGAGTGGAGACATCTGTTGGAGGGAACGTCCGTGCCATCACGGTTTTCACTGACCACCGGAACCTGGAGTATATCAGGACCGCCAGGCGGCTGAAACCCCAGGCAAGCCCGCTGGTCACTGTTCTTCGGCCGTTTTGACTTTCCGGATCACCTACCGTCCCGGGACCAAAAACCAGAGATCGGATGCCTTGTCCCGGGTACATGAAGATGAAGTCAAAACGGAGTTGTCGGATCCACCGGAACCCATCATCCCGGAGTCCCTATCGTGGCCACCCTCACCTGGACGTAGAGAGAACCATCCGGGAGGCCCTGGCACGAAGCCCAGACCCCGGAACTGGACCGAAGAACAGACTCTACGTCCCACCAGAGGCTAGGGCTGCAGTCCTGGACTTCTGTCACGGCTCCAAGCTCTCCTGTCATCCGGGGTGCGAAGAACCGTGGGTAGTTGTCCGGCAGCGCTTCTGGTGGGCGTCCCTAGAGGCCGACGTCCGGGACTATATCCAGGCCTGCACCACCTGCGCCATCATCATCGCAGGGCTTCGGGACTGCTCCAGCCGCAGCCCGTGCCTCATCGCCCCTGGTCCCACATCGGCCTGGATTTTGTCACGGGCCTCCCACCGTCCCAGGGCAACACCACCATCCTCACGATAGTGGACCGATTCTCCAAGGCGGCCCACTTCGTGGCCCTCCCGAAGCTCCCGACTGCCCAGGAGACAGCGGACCTCCTGGTCCACCACGTCGTCCGGCTGCATGGGATTCCAACAGACATCGTCTCCGATCGCGGTCCCCAGTTCTCCTCGCAAGTCTGGAGGAGCTTCTGCCGGGAACTGGGGGCCACGGTGAGTCTCTCATCCGGGTACCATCCCCAGACCAACGGGCAAGCAGAACGGGCCAATCAGGAGGTGGAACAGGCCCTGCGTTGCGTGACGGCTGCACACCCGGCGGCCTGGAGTACCCATTTGGCCTGGATCGAGTATGCCCATAACAGCCAGGTGTCGTCAGCCACCGGCCTCTCCCCTTTTGAGGTGTGTCTGGGGTACCAGCCTCCCTTGTTTCTGGTGGTTGAGGGAGAGGTCGGTGTGCCCTCGGTCCAGGCCCACCTACGGAAGTGCCGTCAGGTGTGGCGTGCCGCCCGTTCTGCTTTGCTGAGGGCCCGGATGAGGACGAAAGCCCATGCAGACCGTCGGCGGACCCCGGCCCCTGCGTATCGGCCAGGGCAGGAAGTGTGGTTGTCAACAAAGGACATCCCCCTCCAAGTGGTCTCACCAAAACTGCAGGATCGGTACATCGGCCCATTTAAAATCCTCAAGGTCATCAGTCCAGCCGCGGTGAGGCTTCAGCTTCCGGCCTCACTGCATATCCATCCCGTTTTCCATGTGTCCCGGATTAAGCCACATCACTCCTCACCCCTCTGTACTCCGGGTCCGGCACCACCTCCTGCCCGGATCATCGATGGCGAGCCGGCTTGGACTGAGTACCGGCTCTTAGATGTCCGTAGGATGGGCCGGGGCTTCCAGTATTTGGTGGACTGAGAGGGGTACGGACCCGAAGAACGCTCCTGGGTGAAGAGGAGCTTCATCCTGGACCCGGCCCTCCTGGCCGATTTCTACCGCCGCCACCTGGACAAGCCTGGTCGGGCGCCAGGAGGCGCCCGTTGAGGGGGGGGGTCCTGTTGTGTGGGCCGCTGAAGAGGAGGTACTGCTGGCCCACCACCACCAGAGGGCACCCTGCCTGGAGTGCGGGCTCCAGGCACCAGAGGGCGCTGCCGCCTCTCAGGAGCAGCCGGGGTGACAGCTGACACTCATCACCTATGACAGCTGTCACCACTCATCTGATCTGCATCGCTATATCAGCAAGACGTCATCTCCACCTCTTTGCCGAGATATCGTTCTACCGAGGAGGTAACGAACTCAGCCGTTGTGTTGTCTTTCAGACAGTGACTTTGTTGCTTGTGTTTTGACAGTGGTTGGTGAGTACTTGCAGCTGGAGACTGTATTGAACCCTTTTTGATAAGTACTCACATTTTCCTGACAAGAGGTGGAGGTGGTTTTTTTCACCATCCGTGTTGCTGGGTGCAAACGCACCCACATCTAACTGTTTTTGTTCCTCGCCAGCAGTACCAGATCCGACAAGCGGAGGCAGTGGCCACCTGGGAGTTCGGGACTTGGCGGCTCCAGTATCCCCGGGGTTCGGTGGCGGAGGAAATCGTGTGGTTCCGGTTCTGCTTTGGACAGACGTCTTCTATCTTCGAGCCTGCCCACATGACACCTTTGTGAATTGACTTTATTATTTTCTATTGTGATCTGTCGTGCTTGTTGTGCTTATTTCACAACAGTAAAAGTGCTATTTGACTTCCTCCATTGTCCGTTCATTTGCGCCCCCTGTTGTGGGTCCGTGTTCCAACACTTTCACAACACATCACTGATGTTTACCACACACAAGTGTTGTGTGGGCCGCTGAAGAGGAGGTACTGCTGGCCCACCACCACCAGATGGCGCCCTGCTTGGAGTGCGGGCTTCAAGCACGAGAGGGCGCCGGAGCCACTGGGAGTGACAGCTGTCACTCATCCTCAGCACCAGCTGTCACTCATTCATCTCATCACCATCACCATAAAGGCCGGACTGCAACTCCACCTCCTCGCCGTGAAATCAACTACCAATCAGGTAACTTTCTCTGCTGACTCAAAACATTGAGTAATAATCTGTGCTTCTTTGCAGCCGTTTTCCTGTGGTGTGTCCTTATCTGTGGGATTGGCATTTGGTGTGATCAGCGACGGCTTCACTTCACACTCCAACCAGATAAGTGGTTAGACAGGAGCTGCACGAGTGTGTGATTGGAGGTGGAGGTTCTCCCTCCTTTACTGAATACAGACTGTGGGATTACTGAGTGTGCGACCTCACACTCATCTGGACTGTCTCTGTTCTCTGCCAGCAGTACCGGGTCTGACTGCTGAAGACAGCGGCCACCTGGGTCGCAGGGCTTGGCGGCTCCGGTGTTCTTCAGCTCCGTTGGCGGTGGAAGCTGTGTGGATCCGGCTTTTCTCTCGCCAGGCGTCTTCTATCGTCGAGCCTGCCCACACGTCACCTGGTGTATGATTGACAGTCACTGTATTGTTATTGTCTGTACGTCGTTGTGTGATTCACAACATTAAATTGTTACTTTTTGGCTTATCCATTGTCCGTTCATTAACGCCCCCTGTTGTGGGTCCGTGTCACGACACTTTCACAACACACAAGCACGAGTACCAGTTATGTGCACCCCTGACTATAGCGTCTTAATGACGTGGTCTTGCCCTGGACTAATTGTAGGCCATGTGATAGCTATCCAGGTCACGATATCTGACCCCTACCCCATCATGTAAAGATGTTCTGTAATATTTCAGGGTGTCAATCAGGTCCATATATTTGTAGAGTATATTTGGAAGGGGGATAAGATACTTCAGGATATGAAATATTACTATTGTAGAAAACTATAGATGGATATAGAAAGAATACCAATATCTTTCACCATCAGTCAAACTGTGCTTCATCTGGGACCATAAGGCATCCATGAGAAATAGAGTTTTAAGGTTACTGTATCCTGATTTGGCCTTGTCAAAGTTTGGGTAAGCTTCTGTCAGTGCTGCCCTGTAGGATATATACTGTTACACTGGGTTAGACCCCTGGTACTCGCCATAATTCTTTGTGGTATAGATTCAACAAGGTGTTGGAAACATTCCTCAGAGATGTTGGTCCATATTGACATGATGGTATCACTCAGTCACCCATTCAATCAGTCTGCCCATTCTCCTTTGACCACAACAAGGCATTTTCATCCACACAACTGCCGCTCACTGGATATTTTCTCTTTTTGGACCATTGTTTGTAAACCATAGAGATTGCCGTGCGTGCAAATCCCAGTAGAGCAGTAGTTTCTGAAATAATCAGACCAGACCGTCTGACACAACAACCATGCCATGTTCAAAGTCACTTAAATCCCCTTTCTTCCTCATTCTGGTCCTCAGTTTGATCTTCAGCAAGTCATCTTCACTATGTCTAGATGCCTAAATGCATTGAGTTGCTGCCATGTGATTGGCTGATTAACTTTTTATGTAAACAAGCAATTGAACAGGTGTGTTATGTGTCGGACGCAGCTCGGAGAACCGACCAGCGTTTGAAAGACCCAGTATGAAATAAGCAGAGCACGGTACAAAGGCTAACTGAATTTAATACATAACAGTGATACATAGAAAACAAAGTGCGGTCTGGCGTGGTGCGCTCCCAGCAGCGCTAACGGTCCGGAGCCAGAAGCTGTTCGGACTCAAGGACCCCGCCGACACCCCCCAGGTGGCCGCAACAAACCGAGTCTGTGAAAGAAGGAACCATTATGTGAGTCCACACTCTACACACAGAGAGAACACTTAAAGGTGTACAAACAGCAAACACTTCCTGGCTTGATTACTAATCAACTTCCCAACCTGCAGGCATGGAACATCCAGTTCACAAAACTCCACTGCAGTGGAAGCCGATACATGACTAACATACAGCTCAATATAATAAAGGTGTGAGGGACACCACATTTACTGACTGTATAAATGTTAGTCACAAAATCTAACGTACCTCAGGAAGTGTGCTGACGAGCGTGAGACCTCACCCCCTCCTCTTTCACAGACCGTGCATCAAACCCTGGACGTTCTCTGCATCCACTGATGATGAGATGGCTCCCGAGACGACGATCTCACCCGTCTGGTCACAAGGTCGAGTCTCTGGCAAATACACACTGTGCACTCCAGTCTTAAATGCCACCATGTTCCAATCCATGCAGATGCACCACAGCTGTGAGTCCTGATGAGCCGCAGGTGATCAGCCTCAGGTGATCAGGGTGAGGTCCTGATAAACTCAGCAACACAGCCACTCAGTTCCAAATGCAAGCCACCTGGAAGGAGAAACAAAGGACAGAAACAAAAAGGCAGCCAGGCCCCCCCAGCCATATAACAAGGTGTGCCTAATAAAGTGGCAGGTGAATGTATATATCTACAGTACCAGGCAAAAGTTTGGAAAGTGTGTCTAAACATTTGACGGGTAGTCTATGACACCTGGGTGTTATGGATCAAGTAGGGAACTGCCTGTTGCAGTGAAAATAGGGTGGGGACCTTGTGTGCACCTGTGGCCGCTATGGTAACCATAGCTCAACAGGAAACCTGAACATGGGATGTCTAGCGGGGCTCTGCTGAAACAAGAAGTCCTCAACGACAGGTCAGGCAGAGGAGGTGATGGCTCGTACCCTAATGACTAGGCTGCAACAGGTCCTCAGAACCTGATTGTCTGGGATTTCCCAGCCATTGGACCAGGCTAAGGATCTGTCAAGACTGTGTGTTTGTAAGCTTGCAATGACATACCCATGTTAAACAAACCCATGCACAGGCGTCTCTAGGTCCACTCTGGATGTTGATTTTCTCACCATCTACCAACCCGTCTGGGAATCGATCAAGAGACAAGCTTTGTTGCCACAGAAGGATTGTCGCAACGACGACAACAGGCTTTCTCATCCTTTTTAACATCTCCACCCCAAAGTACATGAAGCCAAATGGAAGTTTCCCCATCACAGGAGCAATCATAGCTACAAATTAACATGTTTAATACACACCACTCACTTTTAAAGCCTTTAAAATAATTAACAGATGATAAATATTCTTGACGTCACAAACAGTCTTTGCAGAATCAAAGTATACTGTGATTGTATAATTTGAGAAGATCACCGTGGAATTGAAATTGTCTGGGATTGCAATTGAAAACTTTGAATGACAATCTGGTTTTGCGGTTGTCCTGAATCAAGACTAAGCTTCAGCCTTTTAATGACTTCCTGGACGTGGCCATCAGAATTGTAAATGTATGGGGTGAAAATGTCAAACTTGTAGAGAGATTTACTTATCTTGACTATGATTTTATTTCTCTGGGTCCTTAGCTTTTCTGATTGAGAGGCGTCTGGACTCTTATGGAGTCATAATGTTCTTGGAGATGCTGACAACAGGAGAATGATGGTCCAAGTCTTTAGAGTGATGGTGCTTCCTGTCTTGGACACTAATGACGGACTTACTGTGATGACTAAACTGTCTTTGGTACCAGGTCCCTTTGGAGGATCCTTGGGTACCACTGGAATGACTTTGTGTCATACAGTTACTCAGGAAGACTCAGGTGATTATGACTTGCATTGTGAGGGAATATACGACATTTTGGCTACGTGGTGCATTTCTCTGTACATAATCCAGCACGCAGGTGGACCAGCAGTTGGAGAAGCCCAAGGAGATGTCCACGCTTCACCTGGCTGTGGTCGATAGATGGTTATGTTCAGGAGGTGGCGAAGGACTGGTTGTCTGCTTGGATGATTGCCATCCGGGCCCTGGGTTATTTCTGTGCTGTGTGGTGGATCATGCAGCAACATCAGTGCATTCTCCCATGTATCACAGTGACAGAGTTGATTCAATACGCTGCAGAGTCTATTTTATTCTGC
The DNA here is from genome assembly GCF_902500255.1 of Thalassophryne amazonica. Classification (NCBI taxonomy): domain Eukaryota; kingdom Metazoa; phylum Chordata; class Actinopteri; order Batrachoidiformes; family Batrachoididae; genus Thalassophryne; species Thalassophryne amazonica. The sequence continues at coordinate 109,382,926 of NC_047107.1, read as the reverse complement.
AAAATGTAAACCAAAGAAAAGTCTTCAAAAAGTTATTTTAGATGAGGAATTTTCTACTTCTTCATTCCTTCTTTTGTTAATATATATTGTATATGTATGTGTTTTGTAGTTTGCGTGTGTGTGTGTGTGTGTGTGTGTTGGGGGAGCATCATGAGCTGCTTTGGATACAAAGGTGGAGAAAAGCTTAATAGGTTCTCTTAATGGTGTATTTCAGCCCTTTCCACACCCAGACAAAGCGAGGGGGTGCAGAGTTTCAATCTTGGAATGCACTGTCACACAACCCCACGTTAGTGGAGGGGATTTTGTCCTCAACAAGCTGACACATTGTGACAAAATGTCAGAGTATAGGGCTTCTCCGGCTCTGTGCACACCTATTAAAACACTGAATAAGTGAGCTAAAAGGGTTTAAAAAGAGAAAGAGAGAAATCCTTCCACCATGTCCACGTCTGCAACCACACGGTATAATGAGCACCACATTCACGGCGAGATAAACATAGAAGGCTGCAGTGAAGGATGTGTGATGAGGATTACGTGCACATGCGCAGGTGTGGAGCAATAAGTATAGTCACCCACAAGATTACCAATCATAACTCTTCAGAATTTATTCTATTTAGTTTGCTGGCAGTTATTATATGCATGGAGCTGATCTCATCTGCAACCAGTGCAATACAACCTGTGACAATTTATTTTGCACAACCCACAATGTTTCCTTTATGATCCGGACTCCAAATCAATGTTTGAAATGGATTTCAAAACATTCCACAATAGTGTTTCCACTTACAAGGTCTCCAACTGTCATGCATCTGGCGTGACAGTTGGAAACCCTGTAAGTCGGCCACTTTTTGGATGACAAGGTAAGCCAATAATTAGTCTAATAAATCCAATAATCTTTTTGTTTAATAAAAGTGGGTGCATTGTCACTACAGATGGAGCCTAATCAGTCTAACTGTGTGTTGAGACAGTAGGCTGCAGACTTCAACTAATTGCAAACTAGGTCATTTAAAGGACATGTCACATGTTATTTAATGTCCTGGTTAGCAAGTATTCATGATTTTAAGTCTATCCATGCACATGCGCTGATGTATTTTATTGCTAATTGTTACTGACCTAAAAACCAAAGTGTTTTGAACCACTGAATCAATATGAAGCAATTGTGTTGAAATGGTTCAGTGTTTAGACGTATTTGATACAATTAAATATGGTGACATCTGCTGGCCTATCTTTAACATAGCACTTGCATGGAACAATGAAAGAGGCACCCTTATGTATGTTAAATAAAGGTTCTCGGTGCATTTTGAAATTTTTGGCTATATTTTCATTTAAAGACATTAATAATATACTTGTGTTATAATGTTATTGTCCCATCATAAAATACTGCATGTAACAGAGGTATAAATTGAGAAATATTTGTGCAACTAGCAACTGTTATGACCAGACCCGGCGCCAAGAGGGGGCGTTTGGGGACGACGCTCCCTCACGTCATCAACCCCGCGAGTTATCAAAAATAAAAATGAAAAAGAAAGAAAAAGAAATACTGGAAAATATAGCAAAATATTAGTTATTCAATAATATCACGTATTTAACAAATAAACCAAATCAATTAACTAAAGTAATTAATTTTTAGGCAAACCAATATGGTGTGTGTCTGTGTTCAAGCGATTTGATAGGTTGAGGGTTGTGCTTGTCAGTGCAGCAGAGGTCAAGGATCCTGAGTCCAGTGATTATGGCAAGGTGGACGAATTAAAGCATGCTCGATTTATTCAAGCAGTGTCAGAGCTGGAGTTCCTGGGATTCGTCAAGTCCACCAGGTCCGCCTTGGACCCTGCAAGTGAGGACTTTCTGAACACCCAAACACTGAAACCTTTATTGGATTTAGGTCACACTGAAATAAATGAGATGCAGTTCATCGTTGCACGCGAGTTTGTCCGGAGCCAGGGTGGTGAGCCAATGACTAAGTGAGCTTGTCACTAAACACAGAACTGTATTCACTGCTATGCCTCAGGTCTTTGCAGCCTTCAAACAGGCAATGACATTTGGGGCTTCGACTGCCATGTGCGAGAACTCTTTCTCAACATTAAAAAGACTGTTCAGTGATCACAGACGCAGCATGCTGCATGAACAAAAGGCGAACTTAATAAGGCTGGCATTTGAGAATGACCTAACCAGGAAATTCAACGGAGAGTGGCGAGATGTCCTTCTCAGAAGATTCAACGCCGCATACAACCGAAGGCTTCAACTCTTCTGAGGTAGGCTAGCATCCAGTTTCCACACAGAATTTTATGTTAAGATATCGACTTTTATGGTAAGATAAAAGTTATGTATTGTTGTAAATATATCTACATGAAAGGTTTATCTTTGACCCGTTGTGTGACTGTCATGCCCAATTGCGCTGTGTTTGCGCTTGTGATGGAGGGCTTTATGTAGGGTTAATCTACTGTCTCGTGTTGTTTCTCAGATCAGTTGTTGGTTTGGTTTTGTGGTATGCAGGAGATCACTTGACCGAGGGTCTATACGTTCAAATAATAATTAACAAAAATACTGTCATCACTATTTACTCTTACTCAGTCAGTCTCTTACAATGGTACTAAATACACGAGCTTTCCAGCAGCGCACCCAATTAATTACGCACGCTCAGAGGCACGTCCCCTCCGGTGCGCACTTTTTTGGGGGGGCGGGGGGGGAGGGGGGGACCCTGCCCCCTGTGATAAACTCATCACCCCCTTAATATTTTTTTTCTGGCGCCGGTGTTGGGAAAGTGTAGTGACACGGACCCACAACAGGGGGCGCAAATGAACGGTCAATAGATGAGCCAAAATATAACAATTTAATGTTGTGAATGTGCACAACGAACATACAGACAATCTCAGAATATCATAACAGTCAATACACAAAGGTGACGTGTGGGCAGGCTCGAGGATAGAAGACGTCTGTCCTAAGAAGAGCCGGAACCACACGATTTCCGCCGCCCCAGAACCTGGTGAATACTGGAGCTGCCAAGTCCCGAATTCCCAGGTGATCACCGTCCCCGACTGTCGGATCTGGTACTGCTGGCGAAGAACAAAGACAGTCAAGTGTGGGTGTGTGTACACCCAGCAACAACAACGGTGGGAATGCCACCTCCACCTCTCACTCAATAACTTGCAGAGTACTGTAGATTCCTCAGGGGAAAAGAGTGCCTTCAGCGCTCTCACAGCTTCCACCAACGGAGGAACTGGTACTCCTGCAAACACTCACAATATACAAATATTGCAATTACAAAATGGCTGAGGATATTACCTCCAATGAAGTATGATATCTCGGCAAACGAGGTGGAGATGACGTCTGGTCTTTATGGAGTGAGATGATGTTGAGTAGATGGGTGACAGCTGTCAAGAGGTAATGAGCGACAGCTGTCACCCCCGGCTGTGTCCATGGCGGCAGCGCCCTCTCGTGCCTGAAGCCCGCACTTCAGGCAGGGTGCCCTCTGGTGGTGGGCCAGCAGTACCTCCTCTTCTGGCGGCCCACACAACAGGACCCCCCCCTCAACGGGCGCCTCCTGGTGCCCGACCAGGTTTGTCGGGGTGTCGGCGGTAGAACTCGGCCAGGAGGGCCAGATCCAGGATGAAGCTCCTCTTCACCCAGGAGCGTTCTTCGGGTCCATACCCCTCCCAGTCCACCAGATATTGGAACCCCCGACCCATCCGACGGACGTCCAGGAGCCGGCGCACCGTCCAAGCCGGCCCCCCGTCGATGATCCGAGCAGGAGGGGGCGCCGGTCCGGGAGCACAGAAGGGTGAGGTGTGATGAGGTTTGACACGTGACACGTGGAAAACCGGATGGATCCGCAGTGAAGCCGGGAGTTGGAGCTTCACTGCGGCAGGACTGAGGACTTTGAGGATTCTGAAGGGGCCAATGTACCTGTCCTGGAGTTTCGGGGAGTTCACCTGGAGGGGGATGTCCTTCGTGGAAAGCCACACCTCCTGCCCGGGCTGGTAAGCAGGGGCCGGGGATCGCTGGCGGTCTGCATGGGTCTTCGCCCTCGTCCGGGCCTTCAACAAGGCAGAGCGGGCGGAGCGCCACACCCGACGGCACTTCCGCTGGTGGGCCTGGACCGAGGGCACACCGACCTCTCCCTCCACCACGGGAAACAACGGGGGCTGATACCCCAAACACACCTCACATGGGGAGAGGCCGGTGGCCGAAGACACCTGGCTGTTATGCACATACTCAATCCAGGCCAGATGGTTACTCCAGGCTGTCGGGTGCGCGGATGTGATGCAGCGGAGGGTCTGTTCCAGTTCCTGGTTGACCCGCTCTGCCTGTCCGTTCGTCTGTGGATGGTACCCGGACGAGAGGCTCACGGTGGCCCCCAGTTCCCTGCAGAAGCTCCTCCAGACGTGTGAGGAGAACTGGCGACCACGATCTGAGACGATGTCGGAGGGTATCCCATGCAGACGGACAACGTGGTGGACCAGGAGGTCTGCTGTCTCCTGGGCTGTTGGGAGCTTCGGGAGGGCCACGAAGTGGGCCGCCTTGGAGAAACGGTCCACTATCGTGAAGATGGTGGTGTTGCCCTGGGACGGCGGGAGGCCCGTGACGAAATCCAGGCCAATGTGGGACCAGGGGCGATGAGGCACCGGCAGCGGCTGGAGGAGTCCTTGGGCCTTTGTGTGTACTACCTTGCCCCTGGCACAGGTGGTGCAGGCCTGGATATATTCCCAGACGTCTGCCTCCATAGACGCCCACCAGAAGTGCTGCCGGACAACTGCCACGGTCCTTCGCACCCCTGGATGACAGGAGAGCTTGGAACCGTGACAGAAGTCCAAGACTGCAGTTCTGGCCTCTGGTGGGACGTACAGACGGTTCTTCGGACCTGTTCCTGGGTCCGGGCTCCGTGCCAGGGCCTCCCGGACGGTCTTCTCCACGTCCCAGGTGAGGGTGGCCACGATAGTGGACTCAGGCAGGATGGGCTCCGGTGGATCCGACAGTGCAGTTTTGACCTCCTCTTCGTGTACCCGGGACAAGGCATCTGACCTCTGGTTCTTGGTCCCGGGGTGATAGGTGATCCGGAAGTCAAAACGCCCAAGGAACAGTGACCAGCGGGCTTGCCTGGGGTTCAGCCGCTTGGCGGTCCTGATATCCTCCAGGTTCCGATGGTCAGTGAAAACCGTGAATGGCACAGACGCTCCCTCCAACAGGTATCTCCACTCCTCAAGAGCCTCTTTCACCGCAAGGAGTTCTCGATTGCCGACGTCTAGTTCCGTTCAGCAGGGGTCAACCTGCGTGGAAAAGTAGGCACACGGGTGAAGAAACCTTATCGGTCTCTGCTCTGGGACAGCACCGGCTCCCTATCCCTGAGTCAGAAGGCGTCACTTCAACCATGAACTGGCGGCTAGGGTCGGGCCTGCTACCAAAACTGGCGCAGTAGAGAACCGTCGTTTCAACTCCTTGAACGCGGCTTCGCACCGATCCAACCAGGTGAAGGGGACTTTTGGAGAGGTCAGGGCTGTCAGGGGGCTAACTACCTGACTGTAGCCCTTAATGATCCTCCTATAGAAATTAGCGAAGCCGAGGAACTGTTGCAGCTTCCTACGGCTTGTTGGTTGGGGCCAATCTCTCACCGCCGCAACCTTGGCCGGATCAGGGGCGACGGAGTTAGAGGAGATGATAAACCCCAGGAAGGACAAAGACATGCGGTGAAACTCGCACTTCTGGCCCTTCACAAACAGTCGGTTCTCTAACAACCGCTGCAGGACCTGACGTACATGCTGGACATGGGTCTCAGGATCCGGAGAAAAGATGAGAATATCGTCCAGATATACAAAGACGAATCGGTGCAGGAAGTCCCGCAAGACGTCGTTAACCAAGGCTTGGAATGTCGCGGGGGCGTTGGTGAGGCCGAACGGCATGACCAGGTACTCAAAGTGACCTAATGGGGTGTTGAATGCCGTCTTCCATTCGTCTCCCTTCCGGATCCGAACCAGGTGATACGCATTTCTAAGATCCAGCTTAGTAAAGATTTTGGCTCCATGCAGGGGGGTGAACACGGAATCTAACAATGGCAACGGGTATCGGTTGCGAACCGTAATCTCATTCAGCCCCCTGTAATCAATACATGGACGAAGTCCGCCATCTTTCTGCCCACAAAAAAGAAACTGCCCCCCTCGGGGAGGTGGAGTTCCGGATCAGCCCGGCAGCTAATGAGTCCCGGATGTAGGTCTCCATTGATTCGCGCTCAGGTCGTGAGAGGTTGTACAGCCTGCTGGACGGGAACTCAGCGCCTGGAACCAAATCAATGGCACAATCATACGGATGGTGCGGGGGAAGGTGTGAGTGCCAGATCCTTACTGAAGACGTCAGCAAGATCGTGGTACTCAACCGGCACTGCCGTCAGCTTGGGAGAGACTTTGACCTCCTCCTTAGCCTGTGAACCGGGAGGAACCGAGGATCCTAAACACCCCCGATGGCAGGTTTCGCTCCACTGAACCACCACCCCAGACGGCCAATCGATCCGGGGATTGTGCTTCAACATCCATGGGATGCCCAAAATCACGCGGGAGGTAGAAGGAGTTACAAAAAACTCAATCTCCTCCCGGTGGTTTCCAGACACCACCAGAGTTACTGGTGGTGTCTTGTGTGTGAGTAAAGGGAGGAGGGTGCCATCTAGTGCCCGCACCTGCAACGGCGAAGGAAGCACCACCAGAGGGAGCCCTACCTCCCTTGCCCATCTGCTGTCTAGCAGATTCCCTTCTGACCCCGTGTCCACCAGTGCTCGGGCTTGAAGGGTTAAATCCCCGCTCAGGATTGTGACTGGGAGTCGGGGTGGTTGTGGCAATTTGTGTGTGTCTCACTTGAATGTTTTGACCCCCCCTTAGCCCAGTCTCTAAGGGCGAGTGTTGTCGTTTTGGCCGTTTGGGGCAGTTTCTCTGTGTGTGCTCAGTTGAGCTGCAGAGAAAACACTCTCCACGGATCAGCCTCCCCATTTTGGCCCTGTGCGTTTCCCTAACAACGTCAGCAGGGGGAGCTGTTGGCCCACAAAGCGCTGCGGCTGTGGAGCGTGGGGAGGGCGGCCCCTTTTCGAACCCGGAAGGGAGAGGGGCGGCACGTATCCGGTCACGTCCTCGCCTCGCTCCCCGACGGCGTTCCTCCAACCGATTGTCTAACCGTATAACGAGATCGATAAGCCCATCTAAATCCCGCGGTTCCTCCTTAGCTATCAGCTGCTCCTTCAGAACCAACGACAGTTTATGAAGGCGGCGCGGAGCGCAACGTTATTCCACCCGGACCTCGCAGCCGCGATGCGGAAGTTGACTGCATAAGCGGCTGCGCTCTCGCGTCCCTGTCTCATTGACAGCAGCACAGTTGAAGCGGTCTCTCCTCTGTTAGGGTGATCAAACACTGTTCTGAACTCCCCCACAAACCCAGTGTATGCTGATAACAACTGTGAGTTCTGTTCCCAGAGCGCCGTAGCCCAGGCGCGTGCTTTACCCCGAAGCAGAGCACTCACATAAGCTATTTTACTAGCATCTGAACGCGTACATGACGGGACGTTTGTGCGAAGACGAGGCGAACACTGCATAAGAAATCCGCGCACGTCTCCACACAACCTCCGTACAGCTCAGGAGGGCTTATGTATGCTTCAGGGGATGGTGGGAGGGGTTGTTGAACCACCACTGGAACGTTTATATCCTGCACAGGGTCGGCAGGAGGACGAGCTGCAGCAGCGCCCTGAGCGCTCGCCGCCATCTGTGCGGAGAGAGCCTCCACCCTGCGGTTCAGGAGGATGTTTTGCTCAGTCATTTGATCCAACGAGCCGTAAAGGCGGTGAGGAATGTGCTGCAGCTCACCAATCACGTCTCCTGCAGACGCCTGCGCTCCCTGCTCTCCCATTGGTCGTTCAACAGCTGGGTGACACCCCTCTGAGTCCATGACGCTGGCCGAGATATCCTGTTGGGTAAAGTGTTAGTGACACGGACCCACAACAGGGGCACAAAACTGACCCCGGTCAATAGATGAGTCCAAAATATACAATTTAATGTTGTGAATGTGCACAACGAACATACAGACAATCTCCAGAATATCATAACAGTCAATACACAAAGGTGACGTGTGGGCAGGCTCGAGGATAGAAGACGTCTGTCCTAAGAAGAGCCGGAACCACACGATTTCCGCCGCCCCAGCACCTGGTGAATACTGGAGCCACCAAGTCCCGAATTCCCAGGTGATCACCGTCCTCCGACTGTCGGATCCTGGTACTGCTGGCGAAGAACAAAGACAGTCAAGTGGGGTGTGTGTACACCCAGTAACAACAACGGTGGGATGCCACACTCCACCTCTCACTCAATAACTTGCAGAGTACTGTAGATTCCCTCAGGGGACAAGAGTGCCTTCAGCGCTCTCACCGCTTCCACCGACGGAGGAAACTGGTACTCCTGCAAACACTCAACAATATACAAATATTGCAAATTACAAAACGGCTGAGGATATTACCTCCAATGAAGTATGATATCTCGGTAACGAGGTGGAGATGACGTCTGGTCTTTATGGAGTGAGATGATGTTGAGTAGATGGGTGACAGCTGTCAAGTGGTAATGAGCGACAGCTGTCACCCCCGGCTGTGTCCATGGCGGCAGCGCCCTCTCGTGCCTGAAGCCCGCACTTCAGGCAGGGCGCCCTCTGGTGGTGGGCCAGCAGTACCTCCTCTTCTGGCGGCCCACACAACAGCCGGGCCTGGTTATGACCATAGTTGGACAAAATGAAGGGGATCTGGGGGCTTCGAATGTTTTTATTTAAAAATAAGATAGTTTCAGCAGTGTTAGGCTTGAGCGTGTTCCTCCTCTCCAATTGTGGAGAAGACTAACACGGCACAGAAGTTGGTGGCATATGAAAATTTTCTGCAGAAAATGGTTCTGAGAAGCATTAGCATGGGCTAAAGCCTTTCAGACCCTCCCAACCAGGGCCCTTTTGAGCCCCAGCCAGTTTAAGCATTTTTCTTTGTCTGTCCCATGCCTGTAGATGAGCTTGCTGAATTATTTCAGAAAAAGGAAGAAGGATGGAGAGGAGAAGAATCAAACAGAGTTTCCCTTCTATTATTATTTTTATTAGTAAATGAGAACTGTTGTTTTTTTTTTTAATTAGGGTTACCAAAAATGTTTGTCACACGCTATGTGCATGCAGATTCTCACTCCAGCAAAAGGCCCAGTTGTTGGCAACCCTGCAGGGTCATTAATTTGCATTTGCCTCTATTGTTTAATTTTGTGTTTCTTTCTTATTGTGCTCTATATTTTATCCCAAAATTACCCACATAGTATGCATCCACTGAAGAAGGAGTCTTTCTGGTATAAGTTATCTCAGAGGACTCTGGAGGCAGTTGCAAGGTATCGACAGGCCTGAAGGGCGGCAGCCTCTGCTGTGGGGGAGGCAAAGCAGTGGGTGTGGGAGGAGTTTGGAGTTGTTGACCCCAACTGAGGATGTAATCCATGGATGGAAGGAACACTTTGAGTAAACTCCTGCATCAGACTGGAGCGCCCTCTATAGTAGGGGCAGAGCTGGAAGCTGATGGAGGATTTTCATCAGTTTCCCTGGTGGAAGTCATTGAGGTAGTCAAACAACTCCACAGTGGTAAGGCCCCAGGGTTGATGAGATCCATCCAGAAATGATGAAGACTGTGGGAGTGGAGGGACTGTCTTGGATGAGACGTCTCTTCATCATTGCGTTGAGGTCTGGGACAGTGTCTAAGGAGTGACAAACTGGGGTGGTGGTTCCCATATTTAAAAAGGGGTACCAGAGAGTGTGTGCCAATTACAGGGGCATCACACTGGTAAAGTCGACTCCAGGGTGCCAGAAAGGAGGGTTCGGCCGATAGTCGAATCTCTGATTGAAGAGGAACAATGTGGGTTCTGTCCTGGTCATGGAACAACCGACCAGCTCTTCACTCTCACAAGGATCCTGGAGGGTGCTTGGGAGTATGCCTATCCAGTCTACATGTGTTTTGTGGACTTTGAGAACTATTCAAGATTCTGGTGCTTGTCTTCTTTTGTGAAAGAAAAAGTACAACCACATTACACCGGTTTGGGCTACTCTTCACTGGCTTCTGGTCCATTACCGTGTCAAATTTAAGCATCTTTTAATTGTTTTTAAAGCCCTCAATGGCCTGGCCCCAGTGTATCTTTCAGAGCTTCTTTTTCCTTACACCCCAACCAGAGCCTTAAGATCTTCTGACCAACTGTTGCTGGATGTGCCTAAAACCAGATTAAAGATGATAGGCGGCAGCAGGGCCTTTACAACGGCTGCCTCCAGGCTCTGGAATAGTCTCCCCTTTAACATTAGATCATCCTTGTCCCTAGAGACTTTAAAATCCTCTTTAAAAACCTATTTCTTTTCTCTGGCATTTCCTAAATGAGTGATTACATCTCTATTTCCTACTCTTTATCTTAGTTTCTTTTATTAGTTTTATTGCCTTTTAGTTATTTGCCAGTTATTTTGAATTTATTTATTTATGATTACTGGTAAGTTGGTGCCAATTTTTTTAATTATGTAGAACACTTTGGTCGACTGCTGTCGTTTTAAATGTGCTTTAGAAATAAAGGTTGAGTTGAGAGTTGAGTTGGAGAAAGCATATGAAAGGGTACCCTGGGAGATACTGTGGGAGGTGCTGTGGGAGTATGGAGTGAGGGGGTCCATTCTCAGGGCTGTAACTTGGACTCGTTTCCGGTGGGGGTTGATCTCCGCCAATCCTGTTTGTGATATTCATGGACAGGATATCGAGGCATAGTCGGGGGAGGAGGGTCTTCAGTTTGGTGGGCTCAGGGTCTTTTCACTGCTTTTTGCAGATAATGTGGTCCTGTTGGCTTCATCGGCCTGTGACCTCCAACACTCACTGGATCAGTTCATAGCCAAGTGTGAAGTGGCTGGGATGAGGATCAGCACCTCTAAATCTGAGGCCATGGTTCTTAACAGGAAACCGATGGATTGCCTACTCCGGGTAGGGAATGCGGTCTTGCCTCAAGTGAAGGAGTTCAAGTACCTCGGGGTCTTGTTCATGAGTGAGGGGACAATGGAGTGTGAGATTGGCCAGAGAATTGGCGCAGCAGGGGCGGTATTGCATTTGCTCTACTGTACTGTTGTGCTGAAAAGGGAGCTGAGCCAAAAGGCGAAGCTCTCGATCTACTGGTCAATCTTTGTTCCTACTCTCATCTATGGTCATAAGGGTTGTGTCATGACATAAAGAACTAGATCGCATGTACAAGTGGCCGAAATGGGCTTCCTTAGGAGGGTAGTTTGTGTCTCTCTTAGAGATAAGCTGAGAAGTTTGCTCATCCGTGGGGAGCTCGGAGTAGAGCTGCTGCTCCTTCACATTGAAAGGAGCCAGCTGAGGTGGTTCGGGCATCTGGTAAGGATGCCTCCTGGGCGCCTCCCTAGTGAGGTGTTCCAGGCACGTCCATCTGGGAGGAGACCCTGGGAACGACCCAAGACTAGGTGGAGAGATTATATATCCACTCTGGCCTGGAAATGCCTCAGGATCCCCAGTCAGAGGTGGTGGCATGGGAAAGGGAAGTCTAGGGTCCCCTGCTGGAGCTCTTGACCCCGCGACCTGATCCCGGATAAGCGGTTGAAGATGATGATGATGAGTACGCATCATGTTTCTTCTATTAGTTAGGTGGAGGGGAAGTAGATAAACCATGTGTGTGTCAACCAGAGTTATTCAAAACTTTAATTAATTCATAGAGGTGGGCCAGTCCAAAATTTTGGATTGATATCAGTCTGACACTGGACAAAACTGCTCTATCAGATTTCAAAAATATAAACAAAATCATTAAATAAACAATCACATAAATAAAATCTGATCAGATCCAAGTCTTCTATTGCACATCTGAGCTTGTTGAGGACAGTAAGGCCCGGTTCACACATTAACACGAAAGACGCAGAAACCGGAAGAAAATCCATGAACCACACACGAAATGGGGAACCACGAAACATTCCACCTGCTGTCGTCAAGGACAAATGGTCGCACAGGCATGCACGATACACCGGCAATGGTTTCGTGCACACCCGTGCACGTGCATGAACACAGTGCGAGCACCTGTAACGTGTTGCACCACATTGCTCCTCTGCTCTGTGTGTCAAAGTGGAGAAGTTACCCATAATCATCAAGACAATTGGAAATCATGAATAAACATGATAGGTCAGACTTCTGACACCACCCTGGACGTTTTACCCAGGGAATTCAGCAATTAAAATAATTTAAACTCAAGACACACAGGTTCATTGCAAATGAGACAGAGTGGTTTCAAAATACAAAATAATTTATTCACAAGGAAACTATTTAAAATGACAATTTATAAATCCTAACTTTAAAACACTACTAAACATAGCCACATGAGGACGCCCTTGTGCACACCCAGCTGTCAGTCTGAGGCTGGCGGAGTTGTTGTGATTTGGCTCTATGTAAATAAATGTAATTATTTCCTGTTATATAACAGCTGAGTGGATCCTTGTCATTTGATTGGTGCTTTGTATGTCACATGACATGGATTAATTCATCCCATTTGTGTTGCATTGCATTTAGCTGTATTTAGCTGGAACATACCATTCAACGAGGCGAAGCTTTCACCTCATGAAATATTTGTACCATTGAACTCATAAACATTCATTATTTGCATACTACTTTATCTTTTATCTGTTTCATTGCCTGTCATAATTTTATTGTTATTTTTAATTCATTAATTTACGATTTGGGGTAACTTGGTGCCCACTTTTTTAATTATGTACAGCACTTTGGTTTTAAACATGCTTTAGAAATAAAGGTTGAGTTGAGTTGAGAGAAACTTCCCAGTTGTCCACAATGAATGTCAAGGCGGCGCAGCAGACAGGGCACATCCAAAAGGCCTTTCAATACAAAACCTCCCAGCAAAACGTCAGAGCAAAACAGCAGGGTTTCCTTCAGTGGCTCGATCCACAATCCTGCATTTCAGACAAGCATAATTAACAAATATCTGAAGGAGGAGGAGCCTCACTTCCGCAGTACACACCGAACCGTCCGTCACAGTGATCAGCTGTGAATCAACCCCGCACCTGAACGTCAAATGGCGCTACAAGCACCCCGCAGAGCACAGCCAACGACACCTCCCACAGAGGTCTCTAAACAACAAAACCATTCACATAAACACTCAGCAACACAGACATTAATGAGTCTGCAGCTGTGACCGGCATCTACCTGTCCTCGCAGGAACGCAGAAGTGAACATGCCCAACAAATACCTGCAGCAGTTCTTCAGCAAGTGAGAGAGAGAGAAACACACTCTGCCTTCTTTTATACAAATGTTCTCCTGCACCTATTGGCTGAACTCAACCCACCAGCTGAAAATCATTAAAAGCATCCATCTTGCTACATGTGGAAGAAAAAATAAAAACCACACTCCATAAAAAACCCACTGCATTTATTGAATCCCTCTTATCGAGTGGACAGTACAAGTATGAACCGTCTGTTCCTCTGTATATGACCCATGCTCATAGACGTACAGACATGAAATGACACGAATGAAGCAATGTGCTCTCATTATGTCTGATTATGTCCAGCCGGGTATATAAATAATTAATACAATCACTGGACACTGATAGATGAGATATGGTGTATAATTAGTGAAAATCACTGGGTTGATATAAAATATAAATAAAGGGGACCTAATAAAGAACCCTGCAGTTAAATAACCCTGGTTATATAAAAAACATGAATGCCACTTGCGGGATTCGAACCTGCAATTTACAAAAGCTCTGATTAACAGACAGAACTTTCCCACTGCACTACAATTGCTGTCTTATAACAGGAGCATGAAATGCTTAAAATCAACAAGGAGATAAATGTATGTTTTCAAAAGAGAGAAATTAGACAATGTATGGACATGTATGTCGGGCCAGCCTGCAGCCTGCCAAGGTGCGCTGTGCTGTGTGCGGCCACTGCAGCCCGGCGCAAAGGACAAAGATGTTTTATGTATTTCCACGAGGACAGCAGGCAGAGACACGCGCCTCACGGAAGAAAGTTGGAAATTCATGTCCTTCAAAACATGGTATGTGTTCCCCAGATGGGATGTCCAGGAGGGGAGATCTCAACAGCAGCTGCTGTTGGCAGCCAGCCACGCACTCTGTCCATTCAGTGCCCAGACCAAAGAGTCACTCTGTTTCTGTGTTATGTGGTCATTCATTTTAGTTATTTGTTATGTAATTGCATATGTAGGTATTGCTGTAATTATTAATATACTTGTCCTGGCGGTGGTCTCTGTGTTGTTAATGTGACACGTCGTGTGCACTGAGCCATCATCCAGCTGTCAACGTGCTGCGATCAGCTGACAGGCACCTCCCTGTGCTGTGTGCGCTCAGACGTGGCTGTCTGGCCCTGCATGTGATCATGTCTGTATATACAAAAAGCATTTTATGCATGTGCATGTGTGCGCGACACACGCGCACACATGCACGCCACGTGTGCTGCTTTTGCAACACCACACTTGTGGGGGCACTTAGACAAATTTCACATCCACCTCAGAAGTGATCGCATGATGACTGTTTTCGTACTAACAGTGAAAATGGCCACACATGTTGTAAGTGTCAAGCGAGCGGTGTTGGATGTTTTTGTGTGTTATCTGGAATTTGGCTGACACCTGCCACGAGAGGGATCGAATGGGCTCTCACAGGGCACACTCTGTCTTTCGGCCGCTGGTGTATGCAATTCCTCCTTCGTGCACTAGTCTGCTTCAACCATGTTATGTGTGAAGGGGCCCTAAGTATTGCATCATCTTATAAATGTCCAAATTAATAGGACACATGAAGTCGATGAATCAATTTAATTTTTGCTCATGTTGATGTACCACATCAAGTTGACCAATTTCAACAATCATCACTGTAAATAATCCACATATGAGTGGCGCATTGAGAGGGCGGTGATCAGTGTGAAGGGTTTGTAAGAGTTTTTGGGTTATTGCCTATTTAACACTAATGCTCCACAGAGATTTATCAGCCCATGTGATTTTAATAAAAAATTGTCTTGCAGCATCACTTCAGTATTTAATCATAAACCTATTTGTGTGGAAACAAATTAGTCAGGAATAATTTTCCTTGTAAGAAGCTCCCCGAGGAAACATGCATTCATCTCTCCAAGAACATGTTCTGTCTTAGAAGAGATTTTATTTACAGGCAACCACGTGGCCTTCAGGAATTCAAACACTAATTGGTTTTATTTCCGGCCTTGATGTGTGAACAGGATCAGTGCATGTTCCCAGACCTGACGTGACCACGATACACAGCACACAGCAGGTGCACTGTTCGTTTGTGCCACATGCAAGCTTTTGCTTTTAATCCATTATGATGATGGTGTCAATGCCTCATACGATAATTTAAGATACGTTTGCTCCTTTATGTGTGTGCTTGATTGTTCCATTAGTTCTCTGAGGTTCTTTGGCCAGTTCCCATCAAATCATATATGGATGACAGTCAACCCCAGAACTGCCATGAAAAGATTAGTTTTGGAAAAAGTCAAAGAGATCAAAATTATGATTTTGTTTTTTAAACTGATGTTCACCAAACATGACAAGTAGGTTCTGGAATCGCCCAGATGACATCAAATCTATCATAGGTCAATCACTGTAATCACGGTCATTAATTTAACCTTTATAATATAATATAGAATTATTATAAAGTTTCCAATTCACCTAACCTGCTTGTCTTTAAATGTGGGAGGAAACCAGAGCACCTGGAGGAAACCCACACAAACAGGGGGCAAACATGCAAACTCCACATAGAAAGGCCACAGTTGGGAATTGAACCATGACCTTCTTGGTGTGAGGCACAGTGTTAACCACTAATCCACTGTGCTGCCCAAAGGTACCTTTAGGTCAAAGGTAAAAAAATAATTGAAGTTTTTTCCATTTCAATTTGTACAAAACTTAGCACACATATGTAGATGGGTTCTGAAGTTGTCCAGGCAAGGGCAAGTTTGCTAAAGCTCAATCATTGGGGTAACAGTTACTGTGTCAAAGGTCAACATTCAAGTTTTCCACTCCAGTTTGTACCAAACAGCTTAGCAGTACTTTTTTATTGACTAAAATAAAAGATGCCACAAAATGAAAGAGAACAACATGAGTCTTTTGAAACTGAGTCCATTGAAGTGGAGTTCTCCAACCCAATGAAGTTCAGTTCTGGAAAGGGATCCCAATGGGTGTGTGTGTGTTCTGTGTCAGTGGTCAGACAATTATTTCAGTGTGTGTGTGTCTTATCTGTTCTCAGAATGTTTGATTCAGAAGATCTGAAGTAGAGGTAGATTCTGTGCCTGGCCACACCGCATCTCCAACTCTCTTTCTGTCTCTCTAAAATGGACTGCATTTATATAGTGCTTTTCCATCTGCTTCAGACTTTCAAAGTGCTTTACAATAAAGCCTCACATTCACCCCGATGTCAGGGTGCTGCCATACAAGGCACTCACTACACACCAGGAGCAACAAGGGGATTAAGGACCTTGCCCAAGGGCCCTTATTTTAGGAATTAGCATGAGCTGAGCAGAACCAACAATAAAGCAATTAGCAACTTGGGCTAGCAATTAGCATATCGCGGTCACAGTTTGCGTTACTCTAAAAGCTAGCGATTTTTTTTCAAGCAATAAACAGCAATGTAAGTGCACAAAAGTCAAGGAAAAAACATCGGAATACATTTTATGACATCTATTGAGCAACGTAGGCCAACTTAAACCAAGTTAATAGCACACTATATGCAATTATTTTCCCCAGACAGCTAGCGAGCAGCTGGGTAACAGTCTGCTGACTCACTGGAGTCAATCAATCAATCAATTTTATTTATATAGTGCCAAATCACAACAAACAGTTGCCCCAAGGCGCTTTATATTGTAAGGCAAGGCCATACAATAATTACGTAAAAACCCCAACGGTCAAAACGACCACCTGTGAGAAGGCACTGGGACTGGTTGGGGCTGAGGGAGAGAACCAGGAAAAAGACATGCTGTGGAGGGGAGCAGAGATCAATCACTAATGATTAAATGCAGACTGGTGCATACAGAGCAAAAAGAGAAAGAAACACTCAGTGCATCATGGGAACCCCCCAGCAGTCTAAGTCTATAGCAGCATAACTAAGGGATGGTTCAGGGTCACCTGATCCAGCCCTAACTATAAGCTTTAGCAAAAAGGAAAGTTTTAAGCCTAATCTTAAAAGTAGAGAGGGTGTCTGTCTCCCTGATCTGAATTGGGAGCTGGTTCCACAGGAGAGGAGCCTGAAAGCTGAAGGCTCTGCCTCCCATTCTACTCTTACAAACCCTAGGAACTACAAGTAAGCCTGCAGTCTGAGAGCGAAGCGCTCTATTGGGGTGATATGGTACTATGAGGTCCCTAAGATAAGATGGGACCTGATTATTCAAAACCTTATAAGTAAGAAGAAGAATTTTAAATTCTATTCTAGAATTAACAGGAAGCCAATGAAGAGAGGCCAATATGGGTGAGATATGCTCTCTCCTTCTAGTCCCCGTCAGTACTCTAGCTTTAGCATTTTGAATTAACTGAAGGCTTTTCAGGGAACTTTTAGGACAACCTGATAATAATGAATTACAATAGTCCAGCCTAGAGGAAATAAATGCATGAATTAGTTTTTCAGCATCACTCTGAGACAAGACCTTTCTAATTTTAGAGATATTGCGTAAATGCAAAAAAGCAGTCCTACATATGCGCTTTGAATGACATATCCTGATCAAAAATGACTCCAAGATTTCTCACAGTATTACTAGAGGTCAGGGTAATGCCATCCAGAGTAAGGATCTGGTTAGACACCATGTTTCTAAGATTTGTGGGGCCAAGTACAATAACTTCAGTTTTATCTGAGTTTAAAAGCAGGAAATTAGAGGTCATCCATGTCTTTATGTCTGTAAGACAATCCTGCAGTTTAGCTAATTGGTGTGTGTCCTCTGGCTTCATGGATAGATAAAGCTGGGTATCATCTGCGTAACAATGAAAATTTAAGCAATGCTGTCTAATAATACTGCCTAAGGGAAGCATGTATAAAGTGAATAAAATTGGTCCTAGCACAGAACCTTGTGGAACTTCATAATTAACCTTAGTCTGTGAAGAAGATTCCCCATTTACATGAACAAATTGTAATCGATTAGATAAATATGATTCAAGCCACCACAGCGCAGTGCCTTTAATACCTATGGCATGCTCTAATCTCTGTAATAAAATTTTATGGTCAACAGCATCAAAAGCAGCACTGAGGTCTAACAGAACAAGCACAGAGATGAGTCCACTGTCTGAGGCCATAAGAAGATCATTTGTAACCTTCACTAATGCTGTTTCTGTACTATGATGAATTCTAAAACCTGACTGAAACTCTTCAAATAGACCATTCCTCTGCAGATGATCAGTTAGCTGTATTACAACTACCCTTTCAAGAATTTTTGAGAGAAAAGGAAGGTTGGAGATTGGCCTATAATTAGCTAAGATAGCTGGGTCAAGTGATGGCTTTTTAAGTAATGGTTTAATTACTGCCACCTTAAAAGCCTGTGGTACATAGCCAACTAATAAAGATAGCTTGATCATATTTAAGATCGAAGCATTAAATAATGGTAGGGCTTCCTTGAGCAGCCTGGTAGGAATGGGGTCTAATAGACATGTTGATGGTTTGGATGAAGTAACTAATGAAAATAACTCAGACAGAACAATCTGAGAGAAAGAGTCTAACCAAATACCGGCATCACTGAAAGCAAAAGCAAAGATAACGATACGTCTTTGGGATGGTTATGAGTAATTTTTTCTCTAATAATTAAAATTTTATTTGCAAAGAAAGTCATGAAGTCATTACTAGTTAAAGTTAAAGGAATACTCGGCTCAATAGAGCTCTGACTCTTTGTCAGCCTGGCTACAGTGCTGAAAAGAAACCTGGGGTTGTTCTTATTTTCTTCAATTAGTGATGAGTAGTAAGATGTCCTAGCTTTACGGAGGGCTTTTTTATAGAGCAACAGACTCTTTTTCCAGGCTAAGTGAAGATCTTCTAAATTAGTGAGACACCATTTCCTCTCCAACTTACGAGTTATCTGCTTTAAGCTGCGAGTTTGTGAGTTATACCACGGAGTCAGGCACTTCTGATTTAAAGCTCTCTTTTTCAGAGGAGCTACAGCATCCAAAGTTGTCTTCAATGAGGATGTAAAACTATTGACGAGATACTCTATCTCACTTACAGAGTTTAGGTAGCTACTCTGCACTGTGTTGGTATATGGCATTAGAGAACATAAAGAAGGAATCATATCCTTAAACCTAGTTACAGCGCTTTCTGAAAGACTTCTAGTGTAATGAAACTTATTCCCCACTGCTGGGTAGTCCATCAGAGTAAATGTAAATGTTATTAAGAAATGATCAGACAGAAGGGAGTTTTCAGGGAATACTGTTAAGTCTTTCCATACCATAAGTCAGAACAAGATCTAAGATATGATTAAAGTGGTGGGTGGACTCATTTACATTTTGAGCAAAGCCAATTGAGTCTAATAATAGATTAAATGCAGTGTTGAGGCTGTCATTCTCAGCATCTTTGTGGATGATAAATCGCCCACTATAATTATTTTATCTGAGCTAAGCACTAAGTCAGACAAAAGGTCTGAAAATTCACAGAGAAACTCACAGTAATGACCAGGAGGACGATAGATAACAACAAATAAAACTGGTTTTTGAGACTTCCAATTTGGATGGACAAGACTAAGAGTCAAGCTTTCAAATGAATTAAAGCTCTGTCTGGGTTTTTCATTAATTAATAAGCTGGAATGGAAGATTGCTGCTAATCTTCCGCCTCGGCCCATGCTACGAGCATTCTGGCAGTTAGTGTGACTCGGGGGTGTTGACTCATTTAAACTAACATATTCATCCTGCTGTAACCAGGTTTCTGTAAGGCAGAATAAATCAATATGTTGATCAATTATTATATCATTTACCAACAGGGACTTAGAAGAGAGAGAGACCTAATGTTTAATAGACCACATTTAACTGTTTTAGTCTGTGGTGCAGTTGAAGGTGCTATATTATTTTTTCTTTTTAAATTTTTATGCTTAAATAGATTTTTGCTGGTTATTGGTGGTCTGGGAGCAGGCACCGTCTCTACGGGGATGGGGTAATGAGGGGATGGCAGGGGGAGAGAAGCTGCAGAGAGGTATGTAAGACTACAACTCTGCTTCCTGGTCCCAACCCTGGATAGTCACGGTTTGAAGGATTTAAGAAAATTGGCCAGATTTCTAGAAATGAGAGCTGCTCCATCCAAAGTGGGATGGATCCCGTCTCTCCTAACAAGACCAGGTTTTCCCCAGAAGCTTTGCCAATTATCTATGAAGCCCACCTCATTTTTTGGACACCACTCAGACAGCCAGCAATTCAAGGAGAACATGTGGCTAAACATGTCACTCCCGGTCCGATTGGGGAGGGGCCCAGAGAAAACTACAGAGTCCGACATTGTTTTTGCAAAGTTACACACCGATTCAATGTTAATTTTAGTGACCTCCGATTGGCGTAACCGGGTGTCATTACTGCCGACGTGAATTACAATCTTACCAAATTTACGCTTAGCCTTAGCCAGCAGTTTCAAATTTCCTTCAATGTCGCCTGCTCTGGCCCCCGGAAGACAATTGACTATGGTTGCTGGTGTCGCTAACTTCACATTTCTCAAAACAGAGTCGCCAATAACCAGAGTTTGATCCTCAGTGGGTGTGTCTCCGAGTGGGGAAAAACGGTTAGAAATGTGAACGGGTTGGCGGTGTACACGGGGCTTCTGTTTAGGGCTATGCTTCCTCCTCACAGTCACCCAGTTGGCCTGCTTTCCCGGCTGCTCGGGATCTGCCAGAGGGAAACTAACGGCGGCTAAGCTACCTTGGTCCGCACCGACTACAGGGGCTGGCTAGCTGTAGAATTTTCCACGGTGCGGAGCCGAGTCTCCAATTCGGATAGATGGAGTGTCTCCATCTATCCGCGGCTGTTTGCTGCCGTTTGTTTCTTGTTTTGCTACAGTCTCCCTCAGGTCTGCCTCGTGTCTGAGAAGAAATGGCATCTCACACAGGTGGGAACGATACCCAGCTTAGTTTCTTGGAAAACACAAACACTCACGGGGGAACACTGCCCCCTTCTGGAGGTGCACTGAGAGTGTCTAAATTACATATAGCGTTAGTGACCTGATTTTTCCTGTGGGTTACACCAGTCTTCACAAAGTCTAACCAGCTTCCTGTACTCATGGGTTCCCAAAACAAGTTGTAAACATTTCAGCAGTATTTGATAAGGCAAGAGATCCTCAGTTCATTCATAATTCGGGATATTCTCCTCTGAGCTCTCTGGGAAGTTGTCAAGTCGGAGATGAATTTTCAGTAGAACTCTAAAGCTGATCTGAGACTGTGTTTGATTATTCTTTAATGGGGATTAGCTGCGCAGCGTGACGGGTACAAACCCACCGTCGCTCAGACACGAGCCACAAAAAATGCAAACACTCAAGAGCTTCGTCCCTTTGAGCAACGGCGATACCCATTATCAGGAGTGTTAACACACAACGTACATTCAACTGGCATGTGAGAGGCTAGAAGAAGAAGAATAGAAAATCAGCGATGGACAGATTAAAAGTTAAAAGGCTGTAAAGTGAAGGCGTTCAAATAGAGAGCGGGAGCATTACGCAGTACTTCTTAAGAACGCTCCCCTGGCTTTCACAAGGCTCTTGATTAGCAAAGAGCAGCCTCTGAGATAAAACACACACACACACACACACACACACATGCTCACTGGATCTGCAAATAAAGAGAATCTGAGTTTTTCATGCATGTATCGGCTCCAGGCGAAGGAGCCAACATGATACTTCTTCTCACATGAATGCTCCTGGTTCTGTGTCCTCAGGTTAACTCGTTACAAAACGTGCTCATGTATTTCAGGTACGAGGGAAGTTTAACCTGATATGCAATATCAGTGACTTCACTCTGCGACCTTTTGGCTTTACACACAAACGCGACCCTCCCTGTTTGTGCCGATGTTACATTTACTGAGGGAAAAGTTAACACGTCACTTCATACGTGTTTGTTTGAGAGGCATTTATTAACACCACCATTGAATATTCACATTTGAAGATACACAATCATAGGTCATAAAGGCAGCTGGCTCGCTGTGTCGAATGAAAATGGAGGCATTTCCTTGTAAATTAATATTTACACAGGTAGAAATTAGGATCATATATTATTCAATTTCAAAATATCTATGTTCAGGGTTTCATTCAAAATGAAAAGACAGTTTTTTGGTTTGCTTTTCACAACACCATGATTAGATTAGATTAGGTTAGATTAGATAGAACTTTGTTGATCTCTTGGGAAGACTCCCTCAGGAAAATTGAGGTTCCAGCAGCATTGTATAACACATAGGGTAAGAAGCACTCAAAAGTGAAAAAAAGAATAAAAGTTTGCAAATATAAATACAAATACCAGTATAAATACCAGACATACTGATCAATACTGGTTTACTGACTACTACTGTTCCTCTCATTCCCGTCCTGTGTCTTCCTGTTACTCCTCCTCCAGCGGAGTGAGGAGTTGTACAGTCTGATGTCCTGAGGGACAAAGGAGTTTCTCAGCCTGTTGGTCCTGCACTTGGGAAGGAGCAGTCTGTGGCTGAAGAGGCTCCTCTGGTTGCTGATGACGCTGTGCAGAGGGTGAAAAGAAACAGAGCTAAACACTTAGGGTACTATCTCACTGGGCTGCGACTGTTGGAGAGCAGCTGGAGACGCAGTTAGCAACCAAACGTGAATCTGCGACAAATTCAAAGTTGGTATGTCACTGAAGTTGTACTCATGACGTTAGTGCATGTCTCCCGAATGTCGGCCGAATATTGCACAGACTCACAGTGAAAATGCCCGCATACATATCGTGTCAGGGCCATGCAGCATTCGAGCGCCACTCACACAGCATCCGAGCAAGAACGTAATGACCCCCCACCCCCACCTCCACAAGACATATGCATGAGAATAGCAACAATGTTGCACCTCTGAAAGCCGCACGAGTCGCTGTCAACTGTAGTGAGAGTGCTGCGCGGCATTCAAGTGGCCACATGTAATTATGTTCTTGCATTTCGGTTGCATGGTGTGTTAACGTGGATGTTTATTCAATATACTGTCACGCTTCCAGGGGTCCCAGGGCTGTTGGCACCTGGAATGTCAGATTGTCATTTTTTTCTCCCGAAATCACTCACAATGTAGTTTCATGGCTCTCCAAACCTTCACAAAGTTCTCTCATAATTGTTGCACGTCATGAGTCATGGAGATGACGTTCTGAGGGCTTTGCAATGCCAGCAACAGCTCTGGGAGTGTGTGGCATGGACCTCTGTCACCTCGCCAACTTTGACTTGCTCAATATCCAGACGTGATGCGTGTGACACGCTGCGAACATCGCACAAAATTAATCAAATTCACAATTTCTTTTCACACGCTGTTGCAGCCCAGTGAGATAGCACACTTAAGTGTCATGAAAAACTACATTTCATCTTTGACCACAACCTCCATCTTGATAATTTCCATAATTCCTATTCCAAAACCTATGTACTCTCACCCACTGACTGAACTGATAGATATAAACAGAGATGAATCCATCCCCTTTAAATTGTGAACACAACAACTCACTGACTCACTCACTTCAACCACTTACTCCACTTAAGGGTCACAGGGGGTGGAGCCTATCCCAGTAGTCATAGGGTATGAGGCGGGGTTCACCCTGGACAGGACGCCAGTCTGTCACAGGGCCACATACAGACAAACAAACACATTCACACTCACACGCACACCTACGGACAATTTAAAGATTCCAGTCCACCTAACCTTCATGTCTTTGGATGTGGGAGGATGGCAGAGCACCTGGAGGAAACCCACACAAACTGGGAGAAAATGCAAATTCTACAGGTGGGAATCGATCCCATGACGTTCTTGCTGTGAAGCAATAGTGCTAACCACTAAGCCACCGTGCTGCCCGAACACAATAACTCAAAAGTAATGAATGCTATCAACCCATTACTCACCACTGTTAAAGAGCATATAATAAGGACAAACAAAATAAAAACAAGTGAACATTGATACATCAGATCAACCAAAAAAAGCACTTTTGTTTCACAGATGTAATATCCAATTAACGTATCTGCCACCCACTGCATGATTGGTAAATTATGGAGTGACAATGGTTGATTTGCATGTACAGTTGACAGCGCACAGAACTGTACTAAATCAGAGCAGTAAACGGTTGCTTCCTTATTTCACTGTGGTTGCATTCTGAAAACATGTCATACCTCCACACAATGCAGCAGAAAGGAAACTGAAATAGCATGGTCACAAGTTCCTTCTCCGTCTCTCTCTCAACATAAATATATTTGTGTTGTTTTGAATATAAAATGTATATATATTTTGAACTGATCAGTCAGTCAACTGTCAGTTCCTTTCACTTCCAAAGCGTCGGTCTGGTGGCCACAGCTGTATGTTTACATTTTTTTTTTTTTGCAATAAATCAGTCACCAATTGAACTGAGTCCAACATAATATCTCCAGAGTCATAAGAGATATTGCATTAGAACTGAACAAAAAGCAGATGGTAGCTTTGATCCGTGGCATGAAAACACATATTTGACCTTTAAAAATAGCTAAATGTGTGTTTCTTGCACACATCATCGTCTGTAATTAAGCTTACAAAATGTGGCCTTCAAAGTATTGGCCCACTGTCTCTAATATCATCAAATTTAACAACGCCGAACCTAAAGCAATCATAGTTGGTTACCTAGGAAATAAAAAAAACATTTCACAAATTCAGCCCTCTGAAAAGTGCTAAATTATTTAAATAAAATAAGTAAATACCAAATGAATTTAGTATTATGGTTAAGTGGTTAAGTGTGCTTGTCTCCAGCGTGAAAGGTTCCCAGTTCAAGGGGAGCCTTGAACCGTAATGTGAAGCTGCATCAGGAGGGGCATCCGGTGTAACACCTATGCCAAATCAACATGCAGGTCCAACTTGGACCTACCTTGGCGAGCCTAAGTGTTACTAGGGACAAACTGCAGAGGCTTACTAGAGGTCAAGTGCAAAAATAGGGTAGATACCCCTTTGCCCCCTAAAGACTTATCTCTCTCATGATAGAGCTCCTAATGGGGCAGTGAGAAGGTTCAAGAAGGTTCCTGGTCTCTGGAATTACATCGGAAAAGACATCCAGTGTGAAACGTGATTTACATCTGATCAGCTTTGGGGACCCCAACAGAAGAGCAAGTGTTTAGGATGAATGGATGGACAGCTAGCTAGCAAGCAAGCTTTATTAATCCCCAAAGGGAAATTTCAGTTGTCACAGCAGCCAGGTACCTCAAAGCAGTAAGAAAAACTGAAATAGAAACACATAGAAGTTCAATGGATCTGATGTCACAGTTTAAGAGTGTGTGTTAATCAAGGAGCACTGGTGTTATAGGGCATGTATTCAGGGGTATTGTTATTTGGAGTGCAACAGATAGAAGGTAGGCGATGTTGTCAATTGTCCACTTCAATAGTCGCAGCCTTCATGCAAATTTTGAAAAGATAAAAGATTACTTGAACCAATTGGGTACTTTGTTTAATGTATTAGCAATTTCAGAAACTTGGATAAAAAATGATGAAACAAACAACTTTATGTTAGGAGGTTATTGTTGGGAAAGTGTAGTGACACGGACCCACAACAGGGGGCGTAAATGAACGGACAATAGAGGGAGTTAAATGTGAACACTTTACTGTTGTGAATGTCACAACCACACACAGCAGATTATAGAATAAATACAAGTCAATGGATAAAGGTGTCGTGTTGGCAGGCTCGACGATAGGAGACGTCCGTCTGGAGAAGAACCGGAACCACACGATTTCCACCGCCACCGAACCCGAAGGATACTGGAGCCGCCAGGTCCCGAATTCCCCAGGTGGCCACCGTCTCAGCGTGTCGGATCTGGTACTGCTGGCGGAGAGCAAAGACAGTCAAGTGTGGGTGTGTGTACACCCCGTAACAACAACGGTGGGAATTCCGCCTCCACCTCTAACACACACTCGTGCAGCGTATGAGTACCACTTATCTGGTGGGAAGTAGAACGAAACAGTCGCGGCCCACGCCGGTCCTCTGGGTAGACAGCTGCAACAAAGTAGCTCTTGAAATCAATTAGTACAATACGCAGGCAGAGAAAGTTACCTCCAAAGAAGTACGATATCTCGGCGACGTGGTGGAGATGTCATCCTGCTTTTATCCGGGGTGAAGTGCAGATGATCGGTGACAGGTGTCATAGTTGATGAGTGACAGCTGTCACCTCGGCTGTTCCTGTAAGGCGGCAGCGCCCCCTCGTGCCTGAAGCCCGCACTTCAGGCAGGGCGCCCTCTGGTGGTGGGCCAGCAGTACCTCCTCTTCTGGCGGCCCACACAACAGGACTCCCCCCCCTCAACGGGCGCCTCCTGGTGCCCGACCAGGCTTGTCCGGGTGGCGACGGTAAAAATCGGCCAGGAGGGCCGGGTCCAGGATGAAGCTCCTCTTCACCCAGGAGCGTTCTTCGGGTCCATACTATCGTGAGGTTGGTGGTGTGCCCCCGGGACAGCGGGAGGCCCGTGATGAAATCCAGACCAATGTGGGACCAGGGGCGATGAGGCACAGGAAGCGACTGAAGGAGTCCCTGTGCCTTTTGGTGGTCCGCCTTGCCCCTGGCGCAGGTGGTGCAGGCCTGGATGTAAGCCCAGACGTCAGCCTCCAGGGACGCCCACCAGAAGCGCTGCTGCACCACTGCCACGGTCCTACGCACCCCTGGGTGGCAGGAGAGCTTGGACCCGTGACAGAAGTCCAGGACGGCAGCCCTGGCTTCTGGTGGGATGTATAGTCTATTCTTCGGCCCTGTTCCGGGATCCGGGCTCCGTGCCAGGGCCTCCCAGACGGTCTTCTCCACGTCCCAGGTAAGGGTGGCCACGATAGTGGAGTCCGGAACAATGGGTTCCAGTGGATCCGACAGCTCGGTCTTGACTTCATGTTCATGCACCCGGGACAAGGCATCCGATCTCTGGTTTTTGGTCCCGGGGCGGTAGGTGATCCGGAAGTCAAAACGGCCGAAGAACAGTGACCAGCGGGCTTGCCTGGGGTTCAGTCGCCTGGCGGTCCTGATATACTCCAGGTTCCGGTGGTCAGTAAAAACCGTGAAAGGCACTGACGCTCCCTCCAGCAGCTGTCTCCACTCCTCAAGAGCCTCTTTCACCGCTAGGAGTTCTCGATTGCCCACGTCATAGTTCCGCTCTGCTGGGGTCAACCTGCGGGAGAAATAGGCACACGGGTGAAGAACCTTATCGATCTCTCCGCTCTGGGATAGCACGGCTCCTATCCCTGAGTCAGAGGCGTCCACTTCAACCACAAACTGGCGACTGGGATCGGGCTGCACCAAGACGGGTGCAGTCGAGAAGCGCTGTTTCAACTCGCACCGATCCGACCGGGTGAAGGGAACTTTTGGTGAGGTCAGGGCTGTCAGGGGGCTGAACTACCTGACTATACCCCTTAATGAACTTCCTGTAAAAATTTGCGAAGCCGAGGAACTGTTGCAGCTTCCTCCGGCTCGTAGGTTGGGGCCAGTCTCTCACCGCCGCGACCTTGGCCGGATCCGGGGGGACGGAGTTGGAGGAGATGATAAACCCCAGGAAGGACAAAGAGGTGCGGTGAAACTCACACTTCTCGCCCTTCACAAACAGCCGGTTCTCTAACAACCGCTGCAGGACCTGACGTACATGCCGTACATGGGTCTCAGGGTCTGGAGAAAAAATGAGTATATCGTCCAGATACACGAAGACGAATCGGTGCAGGAAGTCCCGCAAGACGTCATTTACCAAAGCTTGGAACGTCGCGGGGGCGTTAGTGAGGCCGAACGGCATGACCAGGTACTCAAAATGACCTAACGGGGTGTTGAATGCCGTCTTCCACTCGTCTCCCTTCCGGACCCGAACTAGGTGATATGCGTTCCTAAGATCCAGCTTTGTGAATATTTTGGCTCCATGCAGGGGGGTGAACACCGAATCCAACAAAGGCAACGGGTATCGGTTGCGAACCGTGATCTCGTTCAGCCCCCGATAATCAATGCATGGACGAAGACCGCCATCTTTCTTGCCCACAAAAAAGAAACCTGCTCCCATCGGGGAGGTGGAGTTCCGGATCAGCCTGGCAGCTAAGGAGTCCCGGATGTAGGTCTCCATCGATTCGCGCTCAGGTCGTGAGAGGTTGTACAGCCTGCTGGACGGGAACTCCACGCCTGGCATCAAATCGATGGCGCAATGGAACATTCATATCCTGCACAGGGTCGGCAGGAGGAGGAGCTGCCGCAGCCTGTGCGGAGAGAGCCTCCACCCTGCGGTTCAGGAGGATGTTTTGCTCGGTCATCTGATCCAACCGAGCCGTAAAGGCGGTGAGGATGTGCTGCAGCTCACCAATCACGCCTCCTGCAGACGCCTGTGCACCCTGCTCTCCCATTGGTCGTTCAATTGCTGGGTGACGCCCCTCGGAGTCCATGATGCTGGCCGAGATATCCTGTTGGGAAAGTGTAGTGACACGGACCCACAACAGGGGGCGTAAATGAACGGACAATAGAGGGAGTTAAATGTGAACACTTTACTGTTGTGAATGTCACAACCACACACAGCAGATTATAGAATAAATACAAGTCAATGGATAAAGGTGTCGTGTGGGCAGGCTCGACGATAGGAGACGTCCGTCTGGAGATGAACCGGAACCACACGATTTCCACCGCCACCGAACCCGAAGGATACTGGAGCCGCCAGGTCCCGAATTCCCCAGGTGGCCACCGTCTCAGCGTGTCGGATCTGGTACTGCTGGCGGAGAGCAAAGACAGTCAAGTGTGGGTGTGTGTACACCCCGTAACAACAACGGTGGGAATTCCGCCTCCACCTCTAACACACACTCGTGCAGTGTCTGAGTACCACTTATCTGGTGGGAAGTAGAACGAAACAGCCGCGGCCCACGCCGGTCCTCTGGGTAGACAGCTGCAACAAAGTAGCTCTTGAAATCAATTAGTACAATACGCAGGCAGAGAAAGTTACCTCCAAAGAAGTACGATATCTCGGCGACGTGGTGGAGGTGTCATCCTGCTTTTATCCGGGGTGAAGTGCAGATGATCGGTGACAGCTGTCATAGTTGATGAGTGACAGCTGTCACCTCGGCTGTTCCTGTAAGGCGGCAGCGCCCCCTCGTGCCTGAAGCCCGCACTTCAGGCAGGGCGCCCTCTGGTGGTGGGCCAGCAGTACCTCCTCTTCTGGCGGCCTACACAACAGTTATCAGATGTTTGCACAGAGCAGAAACAAAAAAATGGAGGTGGTGTGGCATTATATGTGGATAAAAACTTACATGCAAAACAGATTGACAACATGACATTGGCTATTGATGATATTATGGAGTGTATAACAATTGAATTGATAATGGAAAACAGAAAAAATATATTGATTACGTGTGTTTATAGATCTCCTGGATCAAGTATTGAAATGTTTACGGAACTAATGCATAATTTGTATACGAAAATGGAACATAAAGATGTTTTTATATGTGGGGATTTTAACATAGATTTATTAAAAATGAGTACACATAAGCTTACGGAAAAGTTTATAAATACTATGTATAGCTTGTCATTCCATCCAAAAATAACCAACCAGAATCACTGCACAGAGTTCATCACTAATTGATAATATTTTCACTAACATATTAAACAATGACATTTCCAGTGGCATATTAATAAACGATATAAGTGACCACTTATCAGTATTTGTAACTATGAAAATAAGTTATAACTATAGGAAAGTTAAGAAAAATATTAAGATTACTAATTTTATAAGAGTAAAAACAAATGAATCAATAATGATATTCAAACAAAGTCTATTAAAACAAGACTGGAAAGTAATATTAGATGAAACTGAGGTTAACTCAGCTTCTAACACTTTTCTGAATAAATTTTTGACTCTCTATGATCAATGTTGCCCTGTGAAATCAATTCAAATCAAACAACAAGCTAAAACCAACCCATGGATGACAAGTAGTTTAATTAATGCCTGTAAAAAGAAAAACTGGCTATACAGGGTATTTATTAAAGAAAGAACAACTGAAACAGAAAATAAATATAAAATATATAAAAATAAGTTGACATGTGTATTAAGAAATTGTAAAAAAATGTATTATAAAACACAACTAGAACAAAACAAGGGAAATATTAAAGGCCTCTGGAATGTAATAAATAGTGTCATCAGGAAAAAGGAGAACCGTAGTATTTTGCCAGACTATTTCATTGACAGTGATAAAAAAATCTATAACAACGAAGAGCTAGTAAATGCATCTAATCATTATTTTGTCAACATAGGGCCATTGGCAGCTGAAATAAAAATGCCATATTCAGCCTCAGAAACAGGTGCTGAACAAGCAAACTCAAATTTATTCTTTCTATCAGCAACAGATGAATTGGAAATAATAAACACTGTTAATGAATTGAAGGCAAAAAAATCATTAGATTGCAATAAGTTGGACACTACAATAATTAAGCAAGTCATTAATGAAATTGAAATTGAAAAACCTCTAAGTCATATCTATAACTTATCATTTATTAATGGAGAGTTTACAAGTCAAATGAAGATTGCCAAAATTACATCCATATATAAAAGTGGAGATAAGTATCTATTCTCAAATTATAGACCTATATCTGTGTTATCTCAATTCTCAAAAATTTTAGAAAAACTATATATAGTACGGTTAGATCAATACATTGAAAAGTTCAAGATATTAAACGATAACCAGTATGGCTTCAGAAAAAAATAGATCAACAACTTTAGCTTTAATTGATTTAGTGGAAGAAATAACAAATAATATTGATAAAAAGAAACATACAATGGCGATCTTCACTGACTTAAAAAAGGCGTTTGATACTATTAACCTAGAAATTATTAAATTAAAAAATTGGTTTGATGGTAATAAATTGTCACTTAATATTTCAAAGACAAAACTAATGCTCTTTGGAAACCGAGAAATGAAAACAAAAGTAAATCTTAAAATTGACATGGTTCCTATTGAAAGGGTTAACCAATACAGATTTTTAGGAATAATAATCGATCACAAGATGTGCTGGAAACCCCACATTGCTAGCATACAATCCAAAATGGCCAGAAGTATTTCCATAATGGGGAAAGCCAAACATTTCTTAGATCAGGATTCCTTATATATCATTTATTGCACATTAATACTACCATATATTAGTTATGGCATTGAGGTATGGGGTAATACATATAAAAGTAATGTAGACACACTTTTTAAGCTACAGAAAAGGGCAATAAGAATCATCCATAATGCAGGCTTCAGAGATCATACAGTACACTGTTTTTACAATCCAAAATCCTAAAATTTAGAGATCTTGCAGAATTTAAAACTCTACAAATAATTTTCAAAGTGAAACAAAACCTACTACCAGATAACCTCCAAAAATTGTTTAGTGAAAGAGAGGGAGGTTCCAATTTAAGAAGGAAATATAATTTTAAAAAACAGTGTGCTCGTACAACAATGAAACAAATGTGCCTTATGAGACATGGGGTGGATTTATGGAATAACCTAACTGAGGACATCAAAGTGTGTACTACATTACATCAATTCAAAACAAATTTAAAACTTAAAATATTAAAAAAATATGAAACTGAATAACATCATTTTCAGTATATATACAGGTGTGCATGTTTGTGGATCTAAACGGGTCATATCGAATGTATGAGAAACATGAATGCACACATGGACACAGGTTGCCCATGGTGCATGTGTGTGGATAAAAAACTGTTATATTATTAAGTCATGTTGAATACAGGGAAACATGCATGCATGCATGGACACGTGTTGCCCATGTGTGCATGTAAGTGGATAAAATTGTTATATTATTAAATCATATTGAATACAGGGAAACATGTATGCATGCGTGGGCGTGGGTTGCCCATGGGTGCATGTATGTGGATAAAAAATTATTATATCATCAAGTCTAATCGAATACAGGGAAATGTGCATGCATGTATGGGCCTGGGTGCCCATGGGTGCATGTATGTGGGTTAAAATTGTTATATTATCAAATTTCATTGAATCTAGTGTGTGTATTGGTGTATGCAAGGGTATTTGTGTATAGAAGTAATGTATTTATGTAAATATATGTTGTATGTATAATACAAGGTGTGTGTTTATATAGGTATGTATGATCTCAAAACTTTTTATTTATTGTCTACACAGCCGAAAATAATACATGTGAAAGGGGGTAGAAAATATAAGTTTTACTTCATCCTACTCCCTTTGAGTAATGTACGAACTCTAAAAGATGAATGTTTTTAACTTGCTCAAATAAATAAATAAAAAAAAAAGGTATAGGCTGCTTTCTTCCCAATATGAAGGTCCCAGGAGTTGTTTCAAGGAAGACATATGGTGTGAAGCTTATGACCTATACTGGATCCCCTGTGGGTACCTCAATGTAAAAAATATGAAAAACCAAAAGAAATCAATACAGCTGAGCTCCATCTTCTCACCATGGTCCCATTTTCATCAAAGATTGGGCATTGTTGCACCTCTTTCCTATAGTTCATATGGGCTGTTACACAGAGCACAAACAAACTCTGTACATATCAAAGAGCAAGCTGGAATCCAGATATGGACTTCTGTGACGTATAAGTCTAAAACAGGCAATCTCACGGAGAGATTTCATTTATTACTCTCTATACGAGGTCTGTTAGAAAAGTTTCCGACCTTTTTATTTTTTTCAGAAACTATATGGATTTGAATCATGTGCGCTTGCATCAGCCAAGCTTGAACCTTTGTGCGCATGCGTGAGTTTTTTCACGCCTGTCGGTTGCATCATTTTTTTTATATAGCGCCAAATCACAACAAACAGTTGCCCCAAGGCGCTTTATATTGTAAGGCAAGGCCATACAATAATTATGTAAAACCCCAACGGTCAAAACGACCCCCTGTGAGCAAGCACTTGGCTACAGTGGGAAGGAAAAACTCCCTTTTAACAGGAAAAAACCTCCAGCAGAACCAGGCTCAGGGAGGGGCAGTCTTCTGCTGGGACTGATTGGGGCTGAGGGAGAGAACCAGGAAAAAGACATGCTGCGGAGGGGAGCAGAGATCGATCACTAATGATTAAATGCAGAGTGGTGCATACAGAGCAAAAAGAGAAAGAAACAGTGCAACATGGAAACCC
Organism: Thalassophryne amazonica; assembly: GCF_902500255.1. Taxonomy (NCBI): domain Eukaryota; kingdom Metazoa; phylum Chordata; class Actinopteri; order Batrachoidiformes; family Batrachoididae; genus Thalassophryne; species Thalassophryne amazonica. Next base: position 109,349,691 of record NC_047107.1, on the reverse strand, counting down.
CCCAGCAGTCTACGTCTATAGCAGCATAACTAAGGGCTGGTTCAGGGTCACCTGATCCAGCCCTAACTATAAGCTTTAGCAAAAAGGAAAGTTTTAAGCCTAATCTTAAAAGTAGAGAGGGTGTCTGTCTCCCTGATCTGAATTGGGAGCTGGTTCCACAGGAGAGGAGCCTGAAAGCTGAAGGCTCTGCCTCCCATTCTACTCTTACAAACCCTAGGAACTACAAGTAAGCCTGCAGTCTGAGAGCGAAGCGCTCTATTGGGGTGATATGGTACTACGAGGTCCCTAAGATAAGATGGGACCTGATTATTCAAAACCTTATAAGTAAGAAGAAGAATTTTAAATTCTATTCTAGAATTAACAGGAAGCCAATGAAGAGAGGCCAATATGGGTGAGATATGCTCTCTCCTTCTAGTCCCTGTCAGTACTCTAGCTGCAGCATTTTGAATTAACTGAAGGCTTTTTAGGGAACTTTTAGGACAACCTGATAATAATGAATTACAATAGTCCAGCCTAGAGGAAATAAATGCATGAATTAGTTTTTCAGCATCACTCTGAGACAAGACCTTTCTGATTTTAGAGATATTGCGTAAATGCAAAAAAGCAGTCCTACATATTTGTTTAATATGCGCTTTGAATGACATATCCTGATCAAAAATGACTCCAAGATTTCTCACAGTATTACTAGAGGTCAGGGTAATGCCATCCAGAGTAAGGATCTGGTTAGACACCATGTTTCTAAGATTTGTGGGGCCAAGTACAATAACTTCAGTTTTATCTGAGTTTAAAAGCAGGAAATTAGAGGTCATCCATGTCTTTATGTCTGTAAGACAATCCTGCAGTTTAGCTAATTGGTGTGTGTCCTCTGGCTTCATGGATAGATAAAGCTGGGTATCATCTGCGTAACAATGAAAATTTAAGCAATACCATCTACCTAAGGGAAGCATGTATAAAGTGAATAAAATTGGTCCTAGCACAGAACCTTGTGGAACTCCATAATTAACTTTAGTCTGTGAAGAAGATTCCCCATTTACATGAACAAATTGTAATCTATTAGACAAATATGATTCAAACCACCGCAGCGCAGTGCCTTTAATACCTATGGCATGCTCTAATCTCTGTAATAAAATTTTATGGTCAACAGTATCAAAAGCAGCACTGAGGTCTAACAGAACAAGCACAGAGATGAGTCCACTGTCCGAGGCCATAAGAAGATCATTTGTAACCTTCACTAATGCTGTTTCTGTAATATGATGAATTCTAAAACCTGACTGAAACTCTTCAAATAGACCATTCCTCTGCAGATGATCAGTTAGCTGTTTTACAACTACCCTTTCAAGAATTTCTGAGAGAAAAGGAAGATTGGCCTATAATTAGCTAAGATAGCTGGGTCAAGTGATGGCTTTTTAAGTAATGGTTTAATTACTGCCACCTTAAAAGCCTGTGGTACATAGCCAACTAATAAAGATAGACTGATCATATTTAAGATCGAAGCATTAAATAATGGTAGGGCTTCCTTGAGCAGCCTGGTAGGAATGGGGTCTAATAAACATGTTGATGGTTTGGATGAAGTAACTAATGAGAATAACTCAGACAGAACAATCGGAGAGAAAGTGTCTGAAAAGTGTCACTCTGCAGTGGTACTAAATAGAGGATGGAATATGATTGCAGCCTTTCATGCATTTTTCATGTTTGTTTAACTTTTCCTCACACACCACACTAAATCCATTTTCCACACAAGTTTGGAGCTGCCTCAGCTGGAGATTGGTGCAGACAGGTTGTAAAATATATATCAGCTGAGGTGGTGGGAAAGCTGCTGAAGTACCAATGTGCCTCACCTCCAGCTGAACACAGCGAGTGAATGCTAAAACCTGCTGTGAATCACAACTTCTGCATCTTTTCACAAAACGTGCACCCCCACCACACACACACACACACACACACACACACACACACACACACACACACACACACACACACACACACACACACACACACACACACACACACACACACCAACTCATCCCGTTGCCTTGAAGGTGCAGTCAGTCTTTGTCCAAAATTTTCTTTGAGTTGAAATCAATGTTGCAAAATTACCAAACACATGAGGGAGGAAGTGCATGTGGTGCATGTGCATGGTTCGAAGTTCATGATGCATTCTCCCCATTGACTTGCTTTGGCAAACTTAGTAAAACTGTTCCAAATGTAAACAATAATCTTGACAACTGGCACAACCTTGTGGGTGTGTCGTCGGAGTTGATACGGGGATCCTGTAAATTTTCAGTAGGTGCCAGAGAGCAAATGTATAAATGTAAATCAAATATGCACCAAACTGTCAAAGTGCACCAGTGGACACCAAAGCTACCTGAGGTGAAGCAGTGAAGTATCCTTTTGTGTTTTTCCATGAATGTTTACTAGGGATGGGTATTATTAAGATTTTAATGGTACTACTGCTCTTAGCGGAACTGCTTATCGCTCAGGTACTTTAATTGTATCCTTATTAGCAGTTTATGGTGAAAAACTGAGAATCAGTTTTAGAACAGAATTAACAATGCTTTTGTAGTGACTGCCCTCTGCGTTGTGTTGTTATGACACTCACTCCCCTAAACTCACTCCCATCCGGGTCACGGCACCATTGTAACGGCTGCATCTGCTTTGTGTTGTTATGACTCCACCCATTCGCTCCCTTTGGGACGCGAACTCATGATCTCCGACATGGAGTCAGACTCTCTAACCAGAAGGCTAAAACCCAGGGCTCTGGTCTTGTGACCAGAGAATCCTTTTGAGCTGTTGGGAGTGATGTTTACTAACTACATCTGCACAGCGAACACCTGCTGGCCTCCGTTATACTTTATTTTACATACCATTTAACATAAAGAGTGCAACCAAACTTTTGAGCGTGCATGATTAGTCCTTTAACTGTTAAGTCCATAAAATATCACAAACTTGTGAAAAATGTCTATCAATGCTATTTAGAAGCCAAGGTGACACCTCTGTATATTTTGTTTTGTCCACAGCCTAAAGATAATCAGTTTACTTCCAGATTACAGTAAAGCAGAAAATATTAACAATTAAGAAGATGAAATCCCCAAATTTGTATATTTAAAAAAAGACTCAATATTGATGATCAAAATATTTGTCCATTCATTTAATAGTCCATTAATTATTGGTTAATCATTACTTTTTTGACTCTTGTTTGACATGATAGGCTTCGGCTCCTTTTCTATTTGGTCCAGCCAAAGAAAATGATCATTTAAATTAGTTTTGATTGTCAAGTAAGTGTATTAATATTTTTACTTTATTTAACAGATGAACATTTACCTTTAATAACCTCAGAGCTGGCAAATACTTGGGAGCCCCCTGTGATCTTTGGTCCTAGGGGGCTCAGAGCCCAGAATGGCAACCAGGGATTTTGAGGACTAGGGTGTTGGATGCTAAAACCATCTGGTGAAAACCAGGATTAACACTGAGCATTGCACCCCCCAGGTGGAAGATAGGGCCCTCAGTGGTAAATTGTAATACTATGGAGTAAAGCACAAAACCTGAAAGAATGTCTGTATTTCATTTCACACAGTAACTGCGTAAGCTCCATAAATTGAAATGTGCACCGTGAAATGCAAATAGGCAATAGGCACGGGTGCCATTTCTTGTCAGTGTGACATCCAGTGTGCAACACATAGCACGGCCATCCCTCTGCTGCTGTTTTATGAGTCTCCTTCTCTACAGAGCTCTCTCCCAGATGATCTGTAGTTAATCTCTCAGAGGTCTCCGGTGGGAGGAAATGATGAAGGGAGGCAAGAAAAGGAGAGAAAGAGAAATAGAGTCACTCTGTGCTGCAGCGTGATGAGCTTTCCCTTGGCTAAGACTCCCTGGGGGACTGCTCTGCTCATATGTCCAAAAGGCTTGCAAGATTTCTCTGAGTCCAGTCATTATGGTTATAGTGTGTTTATGGCTGCAAGCTCATGTTCAGTGTTTACTTGTGGACCGAAATGTCCCCTTAGATTTTTGACATTCCACTATCAGTGTGCCTCGGGGCCTATGCCTATAATGCTTTAGTTGTAATTTTAACCCCCAGCATCCATGTCCCCTAAATCACACCAATTGCACTAATGTGTGGGTGTTTATGTAAAAATGAGGTGTGGCGGGATGCAGAGCTCATACATTAATGTTGTCCATCACCAGAAGGCGATGATCAAAACCTGGTGGAAGTCCAACGTGCTGTTGTCCATTCAGCCGTCTGGGGTCACCACAGCGGATACAGCCAGATCCGCATTAGTATTTGGCACAAGTTTTATGCCTGATGCTCTTCCTGATGCAACTCCAGTTTTACCTGGAGAAACACACACACAGCCGCTGGTGTTCCAAAGAGGTCTCCCATCCAAGTACTAACCAGATCCCACACTGCTTAGCTTCTGAGATCTGACGGGATCAGGCTTACACAAAGCAGAACGGCTGCAAAGTCCAACATGCTCTAGTACTCCATAATGAGTATAACACTCAGACGCACATTACATAAGTGAGTTCACAATGCACATACAGTACACCCTGTTTGCCTGCACATATGAAATATGATGGTGTTTTATGGCTACGTAGGTATAAATAAATAACACAGTGAGAGGAGGGAGAAAAAATCATACGGGTTAATATTATATGCAGTAAAATGTAAAAGAAAAGTGAAGTGAAAACTATTAAATGGAATAAAAGCCAACACAAAAACCCAACAAAATGTCACTTTCCATGCAGTACTTCACCTCAGGGAGCTTTGGTGGCTACTGGACTTAAACTGGTAGGCACTCATCTGTTAATGCATCAGAAGTGCTTTCACTTGCATCCACTTCCTTGATAGCACAGCGCACAGTGCACAGCACAGTCCAATTTGAAGGGAAGGACAGCTGCCACTCTGATTGGTGGATATCGTGTTTGAACTACAGCACGCTCACGTCGAATAAACTAAGTAAATCCCTGCTTTGTGCCCAGCTCCAGCTTTGCTATTTAAGCGGAGGGAAATACAGACACAAAGTGCACTCAGACACGTCCTTTGCACAACTTGTTTTTGTGTCTACTGTCAAAATAGGGCCCATAGTCTGCAGAAATATGTCTGAAAATGTAGATTAAAAGTTTTTGTTGCTTTAAAAAGCAAAAATAAGAAGACTTTTAAGGCTTTTTTTAGTCTTTTTTATCACCTCAAGATTTATTTAAAAAAAGCTGTAGAATCTACACCCCCTCCCCCCCCCAACTGTTACACATTTAAAAGTATGAAGCTCTTTCCTGTGTGTGATTCACATCAGTGGATCACTGTTAGTGGTCAGGAAATAGCTCTCTGACATCACTGTGTATCTGTCTCGTGATGACTTGGTGAATTATAGAAGCATGTATGGGTGCAGACCACCAGGCTGAAGACACGTCTGTGTTTGGTGGACTTCCAGGTGGAAAGCAGGCTGGCAGCACCGTGCTGTATGGCTGCATGCCCCGCTCACTCATCGCCTGTCTCCTGAGATGCCGCTCACCTCCGAGTGCAAAAGCTCTGCCACGGAGAAGACGAGAGATCTGGTTTACACTCCTTCTCTCGCTTTTTGTTTCTCCCCTCCTCAAAAGGCACTTACATTTGTCTGTGACACACACAGCACATGCAAAAGTGAAAGTTTTATCCGAACATGAGTGAAAACACGTCATCAAACACATACGCCGAGAGCGCCAAGACGAACGCGGTGAGATGCTTTCGCATGCTGTTCCAGCAACTTGTCTCATGATGCTGCGCCAAAACAACTCACAATTTGCAGAAGATGAGATGAAGAAAGAAGGTGATCTGTTCTCTACCTTGGTGCCACCCAGAGGCTTTACCAAAGGGTTTTAGGAAAAAATAAAGTATTTTCTGTGACGGTTCAAAAGGCATCAGCAGCCTCTTCCCATTCTCTGGAGCAGATTAAAGCTCTGATACTTCAGTCACCATCAGTAACTGCTTTATATCTGCAATATACACTGCAGGCTAAGGAGTTTTTTTGGGCCTTTCTCTGAACACGACTGTCAGCCTCCTGTCAGGCTTCTCCCTCCTCCATCACATCCCTCCCTCTTCTCATCTACCGCTGTCAGTTGTCCACCATCTCTGTCTCCAATTTGTTGCAGGGTTCTTTCCTGCCTCCTCCAAAATGGTCTTTAAGTGAAGCTCATTCTGTTCCACGCTTCAGTCCAGCTCAAAGGTGAGCAATGCATTTGCTGGCGTAATTACTGCCAAGGTTGTGGGTTGAAGGTAAGATTGGCTTTCAATCAGTTAATGTGAGTCCAGTTTAATCTGCAGACATGGAGGCACATTTCACCGCATCTCACTGTTGCACCTGTCAGGTCAATCGGGGAGCAGAGTCCCTCCAACTCCCACCTCCCCATTTATAATCTAAAAGACACAACTTAAATCTGAAGTCTTGAAACATGTATTGGCTGAATTGAACATTGATTTATGCTTTTATCTATCTACCTATCTATCTATAGATATACAGTATATCTACTAATGCAAGCAACAGATTGGTTGTCATGGAGTCCCACAGCAGCCTGTACTCAAGGTTCTCGAAATGGAGCAATATCACCACCTGGTGGACATTTGAATTTGTGATTCCACATAACAAAATGTGGGGAAAGTGAAGCACTGTGAATACTTTCTGGAGGCACTGTATGAAGAAGCCTTGATGTAGTATTTAAGATAGCGTCTTTTTTTTTCCAAACTTCAACTTTGTCGACAAAGGACAATAAGTTTTGTACAACAAATGTACACTCCACTAAAATACTCCAAATATTCAACACCTACATCAAAGGGAGAGTGCAACAGCTTTCAGAAAGCAAAACACATCATATCAATAGTTTGAAAAATATTTTTTGTTTTGATGTTGACAACGATGTTCTTTGTTGGTGTGTCTTCTAATGGATATCTGGGTCTGTTGCTGTTGGCTTTGTGTGTCCTCTCTGCTTCCTCAGCTCTCTTTGAGTGTTCTGTTCATACTTGAAATGCTCAACACTCCTGGCGATGGTCTTGGCCCAGGTTGGTTTGTCCAACGCCAGCTCCTTGAGGGGTCAATGGCACAAGTGAGCCAAACCTTCTTGATGTGGTCATGACAGCACTTTTTTGGCCCTCCAGTTTTGCTGAACAGTACCCTCTTTGGAAAGCAATTTCCTGTCATTCAAATGGCGTGTCCAAGGCACCACAGTTGATGACATACATATACTGATTATGGCGACAGGTACCATGATCTCCATGTGTGACACTCGGTCCTCCCAGGTCAGTCATGCAATGCACTGTTGACATCTGATGTGGAACTTCTCCGGGTGTTTGACATGGCATCGGTAGATGCCATGTCCTCGACTCTGGACTGTACAGGAGCATAGAGAGACACACTGCCTGATCCACTTCAGTGTTGGTCTTCAAATGCAGGTCGTGGTTCTGGAACATACCCATTTGCAGGTGCCCAAAAACGTTAGAAGCAGCATTAATGTGGAGGCTTGTTTGCCTGTTCAGTGAAACCAAAGTCGGAGATGATGCTGCTGAGGTAGTCAAAGTGATGGGTGCTCCTCAGCTGGATATCGCTGAAGAAGATGAAGCTCAGAGGATCCTGTCCAGGATACTGCAGGACTTCAGTGTTGGTTGGCTTGATCTCAAGGCCAGCTCTGGAGTAAGCCTCAAACATCCATATTTATCAGCAGCAGCATACACCCCTGATGTGAGTTTAGAAGGGATATGGCAGAGGGGAATAAATGAGTGTTTGTATCTTCCTCTTAGACGTTATTGACTTCCTCTTTTCACTCAGGACAGAAACTATTTTAATCAGTATTGATTTAGAATGAAATACTCACAGTTCACCACTTCCTGTTACCACAGAATCGGCCAAAATGTAATTAGAAGTGTCTGGTAGCATTCACAGTTTCTGCCGTCACAGCCACAGAAGCTGAAACTTCAGGGCTGCTTTTGTGGCTTTTTTCAAGTCAAGTTTTTGAAAACAGCAGAATCCAGACAGATTTACCATACGTTATCATACTATTTGTATTTTGTCATTCATTCATTCATTTTCTGAACCTGCTTATTTCACCGTAGCGTAACAGGTGGCTGGAGCCCATCCCAGCGTTCACTGGGTGAGAGGTGAGGCACCACCTGGACAGGCCACCACTCACTCACAGCAAGTTGTATTTTTTTAATGATTGATGTAAAGATGCATTCAGTAAGATGGAAAAGTTCATCCCTGAGGTGCAGAAAGAAAACACGAGGTTTCCTTCCTTCAAATATTTAAAATCAAATAACTTGAACACCTGAGAATAATAAATACGGACTTCAAATATTATGTTCTAATAAGTTGAATTCTGTAAACTGAAACAGCAGATCGTACATATTTGGGATAACGTAGTCTGCCTTTTTAAAAATGTATCTGCAATAAAAACATATATGTAAAGCTAAATTCAAATATTTAAGATCTGGCAGGTTGAACCAAGTCAATTCTGAGACCAAGTTGGGTCCTGGATGGCAACCACCCAGGCAGACATCCAGCCTATCCCCATTTTTTTTTAAATTCTGTAACCTGAAGCAACATATATAGTATATATATGTATGTATATACATATATATGTGTGTGTGTGTGTGTGTGTGTCACTCAATCTTCAACTTGTTAATTTCTAGTAACCTGCTATTTTTGAGGATGTAAAAGCACAAACAAATGAGTTACCTCAATTTTTAATGAATTCAGTTTTACAGTTTAGTAAATAATCCAGCACAGTCAAAAAAGCATGTTGACTAAAAGTGGTCCTGTCAGTGTTCCTACAGTATATGTGGACTATTTAGAGGTGGAGAGAGACATGGACTGAAGTCCACTGAGTCCGTCTTCGCCGCTCCCTTTCAGCAAGAAGACTCATTTGCACTTGAGGATCCGTGTTTTCACAAGTGACAGCTCCAAAAAGTTAATTGAGAACCTTCGCAGTGGCTTCTGCTCACTCCGGCTCTGTGTGCGGAGTTTAGGCACTAAATTTAGTTTAAAACCATCATTAATGATAGATCCGTCAGCAGGGGCGGAGCGGCTGTCGCTGATTGATCTCAAAGAAAGTGAGAGGAAGAGGCGGGAGAAAACACGTGTACATAAATCAACTCCTCAGCAGTCTGATTCATGTGTCCTAAAAGCCTCCTCCTACACCGGGGGTGTAACGTCTCAGCCATCGTCTGCACATTCACCCCCCGAGTGCTTTATCCTGGAAATTTAACGTGAGAACACAGAGGAATATAAAGGAATTACCCCGAAACCAACCATACTGCATGAAAATCCTCCACATCTGACTCCACCATTTCCCAACAGCAGATTAAGCAACCTTACTGGTATCCTGTTTCACACACGGGCAAGGCACAGTACCAGGAAAGATCAGTGAAATGTCAACATTTTTACATGGTAACAAAATATTAACTTTGTTTTTTCATTGAAAAGCATCGGGGGGCTGGTGAGCGATAACATGTAGAGAGGTGTTTTGGCGGAGCTCCTGACCAGGGCGAACTTTTTAACAAATATTTAAATTTTTTTGGTCAACCCCAAAGAAAGCTGACTGACTCAGAAGATACGGCTCCATCAAACCTTTTGGTTTTCAAATTTGCATGCCTTTCACGACAGCTCAGAAGATGCTATCAGCAAAAATAAATCCGGTAAAGACCAGGCCGCTAAAGCCGCGGGCTCTGCTAGAGCCTCGAGTGATGAGGCTGTGGACTTATCTGAAGTGATGGCGGCTCTC